>NC_064931.1:711009620-711312650 GCF_023897955.1 Schistocerca gregaria
TTCGAACCTGCGACCGTAGCAGTCCCACGGTTCCGGACTGTGCGCCTAAAACCGTGAGACCACCGCGGCCGGCTGTGACCTGGTACCCCTTTGCTTGTCTGTCCTGTAACATCTCGCTTACACCCCCCACACATGACTACTGCCTAGCAACATAACTCTTTTCTTCCTACTCACTTTTTGGATAGGTCTACATTCTTTGCTAGAAGTCTGCTGCATCCTAAGGCATCCTGCTGTGACCTACAGCAGGATGAGCCTCTTCTCTCCCACTTCAGGTAACAAGTGACATTTATTAGATACTGAAGACTCAAATGTAGACGAATTTGAAGAGCTATGCTCCTTTCGCCCATTGTTTATTTCCTTCACCCAGTTCCCAAGATCTTTTTCCCCCTTGAACACATCTAGTTTAAATTTCGCGTTATCTAATTCAACCTGAGGCGCACAAATCACTGCCTACTGCTCAGCGATTCAGCGATCCTTTTTTTTATTTTTAAAAGAAAGCGTACAGTTCCATAGAAAAGTCTTGTTGAGATTCCCATTGCAACGTTACACGTACTTAGGCAGGCTTATCGGCTGCCCACTATTTGTACGAGGTAAGAGGGCTGCTGGATAATGGTCAGTCACTTAGCAGATTGCGCAATGACCAACAATGGTGGCCTTTGAGAGAAACTGAAAGATAGCGTCTTATAGCTCTTTGAGAATCCACAATAATTTAGTCAAATATTAATGCAAATCTGAATACATTTACGACCACAAATGGGATCAAATGGCTCTGAGCACTATGAGACTTAACTTCTAAGATCATCAGTCGCCTAGAACTTAGAACTAATTAAACCTAACTAACCTAAGGACATCACACACATTCATACCCGACGCAGGATTCGAACCTGCGACCGTAGCGGTCGCTCGGCTCCAGACAGTAGCGCCTAGAACCACACGGCCACTCCGTTTACTATCACAGAAAACTGAGATGCACGCAATGATACAACAGTGAATCAACATCTTTAAAACTACAGAACTTAATACTTCACAGCAAGAAACATTTTCACAACTTTGAAATGCTTCGTGCGATTTCAACAAACGGTATCTCAGTTGATAGAATTGCGCTGTAGGGATCATCTCTGAAAATTGTGTATCTTTATCTGTTTTATTTCTTGCTTAATTACGTCTTCTATACATTTTTTTTTACATAGTCCGCAGCTCGTGGTCGTGCGGTAGCGTTCTCGCTACCCGCGCCCGGGTTCCCGGGTTCGATTCCCGGCGGGGTCAGGGATTTTCTCTGCCTCGTGATGACTGGGTGTTGTGTGATGTCCTTAGGTTAGTTAGGTTTAAGAGTTCTAAGTTCTAGGGGACTAATGACCATAGATGTCAAGTCCCATAGTGCTCATAGCCATTTTGAACATTTTTTTATTACGCAAATGTTTGCCAGAAAATTATATTCTCCACATTTACACAGCAAATGAACACTGCCTCAGTAACTCATATTTTGTTATACTTATGTATTTATTTTATGAGCATCTTAATATTTTGCCAGTCACTTTATGTAAATGTTGATAGCAAGTGGTATTAAAAAACTGTGCTAAATTCAAAGTGGACAATCGCATGTATTAGAAGATACCAGAAAGGAAAATAGACGCTTCCCTCAAGAAGGTACAAATAATTATTTAAAAAATATTTATGGACCATTGGTTAATTTATCACTAGCGCACTTGCGCGAGAACGATGGCTTATTTATTTATGAACTAACTGGGACTTATACTTAATGTAAACGGTCTGTAATTAACCGAAAATTCATGACATTTCCTTTTTTAAATACTGTTCCGATGTATTAGTTTAGTCCGGAAAGTTGACCAAATTTAGACAGATGATGTCTGTAGCGCGTAAGAACAATGTAGCCTTGAAGTGGGAGGGGGCATTGTCTTCAGCCAACGAAAAGTTGACAGTCGCGTAAAACTGCGAGAGTCAACTGGAGACAGGGACTTTTCGGGTGAAGACCTCAAGGGAGCTATTCCAGACTCTTGATGTTGAGTGCTAGAAAATGCAAATCTGCCTATGGCAATGTACGTGATTCATTCGTGTGGGTGATTAATTCTGAGCGGTGAACGGCTGCTACAATAGTTTTGAAGGGACTTTATATTTCGAGAGGTCAGAATGTGCTCCGGAGACGGTTTGTATTAAGGTACTGAGGACAGTCAGAGTATGAGTTATTATTCCTTGTATCGTAACTGTTAATTGGTTAATCATCATGTTGAACTAAAAAATGGTTCAAATGGCTCTGAGCACTATGGGACTTAACATCTATGGTCATCAGTCCCCTAGAACTTAGAACTACTTAAATCTAACTAACCTAAGGACATCACACAACACCTTTTATTTTGTATTTCTGTGTATTTGATTAATTCTCATTTCTAGCCAATGGATAGACTATTTGACTGCAGGATTACAGTTACATATTATCTGCAGCGAGTTAGCTGCGTGTCATAAGAGCTACTGTACTCGAATCGACCTCATGACATCGAGATACTCTTTTTAAACAGCGCCGTGTGTAGCCCAAGTAGCTAAAGTACCAGTAACCACAGATCAAAACTCAGCTGGTTTGATAGTACGGGAGGCTACCTAGAAGAGCAACTACTCAGTAGTGAAATGAAATTTCATGTGGCTAGGGCCTCCCGTCTGGTAGACCGGTCGCCTGGTGCAAGTCTTTTGAGCTGACGCCACTTCGGCGACTTGAATGTCGATGGGGATGAGATGATGATGATGGCGATTAAGAAAACACAACACCCCGTCCCTGATGGGAGAAAATCTCCGACCCAGTCGGGAATCGAACTGGGCCCCTTTCCATAGCACTCCGTTGCGCTGACCCCTCAGCTATCGAGACGGACTACTCTGTAGCAACCGTTAGGCACCGTCGCATCATCCAGTTCCCCACTACAGTCACCAAAGTGAAATTACAAATCACAATCTACACAATCCACTCCCTCTTTGACTATCCTACGGAAAAAGCTGCACTTAACACGCATTGGATTACACATTACACGCATACAAATGGAATTAAACCACTTAACATGTTTTACACTACATGAGTTTTCGTTACTTATGAGCAGCAAAATTTAGGCCTACAGGTCAGCGTTTCAGGTGTACGACAAAACTTATCAAGTTATTGATCTCCGCTGACAACAAGAACTTAGCACTCAGTCAACTGCAGTATTCGTTAACTATCTTAATCACGACCGAATATAACATTACTGTACACAAACTGCAAGTAAACAACCAAATAGTACGAAAGATCATAGCTCAATCAAACTAAGATTTACTTTCCTTTCCAGATATATGAATGAACACGTTCAAATTAAATTGTTGGAAATAAAAACGCAGCAATTAACAGGGATTCTCTAAGTAATTTGTGCTAAAACGTAAACAGATATACGATTACTTTCCGACCTAACGATCTTTTCGCATTTTCTGGAAAAATCGAAAGGAAAGTGTTACATTTAGTAGTAAGCTTAAAAAACGAATTAATACACGTATTTAATTAGTAATTTGTACTAAACTAACTGTCATTACAATTTAAATATCGTATCTTTACGAGAGCAAAAAAACTCGGGCGTGTCCTCTAGCTCAGGGCTGCCTACCTATCCAGAACGCAGCATTATCTCTTCCAAACAATGACTAGAAACCCATGCTAAAACTTTATCTTTGCACCATTCTACGCCCCAATAATGGTGCTACATTCATGCAGATATACGCACTGGATTCCCTCAAAGCTACGCCAATCATTCTAACATTCGTTAATTATTCACATTTTAAAGATATAACATGTTGATGATATTATGTCAGTCAAAAATCATGCTCAATCATTCCGAGTCAAAGTTTTAATAACTTGACTGGAGTTTAGAGACTACCTTGTACTCATTTCCTGTTCCCGATACAACAGCTTTGTTAGATGTTGTGTTATTACATGCCATACTACAACAGTCAGATATAGAAAGTACAGTTAATATTAGAGAAGAAACCTCCACGAATGACTGTGTTTGCGTCCAGTAAATTCAAAGCATACTGCGAACGTATTACAAAATAATTGTACATATTTACTTTCCAGAAATCCAGTGTGCAGTTAATAAAGTGAAATTTAACCTGAAATAATGACTAGGGTTTCCAGTTCAAGTCATTAAGAACCGAACACTTTCTATAATGAACAGTTGGCAGTTGATTTCAGGCTGTCTTCCAGTAACGTATATGAACAAAACGTAGCAATTCATTAGTTTCTAGATTGTTTAGTAGAATATAAAGAAAATAAGTCATTCTTAAATTTAGGGATGTCCCGTTAAAGATGAGTAAATTTTTTGTTGTATCATCCAGCCTCTTACAGCGAGTTCAGTGTAAAGTAATTTGGTAAGAACTCATACTTTTCTTACAAATACACTACTGGCCATTAAAATTGCTACACCAAGAAGAAATGCAGATGATAAACGGGTACGGGACAAATATATTATACTAGAACTGACATGTGGATAGATTTTCAAGCAATTTGGATGCATAGATCCTAAGACATCAGTACCCAGAACAACCACCTCTGGCCGTAATAACGGCCTTGATACGCCAGGACATTGGGTCAAACAGAGCTTGGTTGGCGTGTACAGGTACAGCTGTCCATGCAGCTTCAACACGATACCACAGTTAATTAAGAGTAATGACTGGCGTATAATGACGAGCCAGTTGCTCGGCCACCATTGACGTGGCGTTTTCAATTGGTGAGAGATCTGGAGAATGTGCAGGCCAGGGCAGCAGTCGAACATTTTCTGTATCCAGAAAGGCCCGTACAGGACCTGCAACATGCGGTCGTGCGTTATCCTGCTGAAATGTAGAATTTTGCAGGGATCGAATGAAGGGTAGAGTCATGGGTCGTAACACATCTGAATCGTAACGTCCACTGTTGAAAGTGCCGTCAATGCGAATAAGAGGTGGCCGAGACGTGTAACCAAAGGTACCCCTGAAACGTCCCCTTTGAACAATTATACAAGACTGTGGTTAAACTGACACAGAATATTTTTTTAGCGCAACAAAATCTGACTTGCAATAATCCCTAAAAAAGAATGGCCCTGATTAACGTTAACCTATACCTTTCACAAATCACTTACCTCACAAAAATCTTCGTTACTCGAACTACTGCAATACAGCGAGCGCTACTACTGCGTGCTAAATAAAAAATTCAAACTAAGGAAGGCACTAACTACTGATAGGCATAGTTAGCAAATGAAAGATTTTAATAGAGAACAAACAATGTATTTACCTTAATATTCATAATATATATAGCAGTTCATGACATCCATTCTTACAAATGTACTGTTTCTGATGGACACAACTCCAGGTTATCCATTCTCAAAAATCCGCCACCTCACTTCCCCACATCCACCACTGCTGGCGGCTCACCTCCAACTGCGCAACGCTACTCGCTGTTAACATCCAGTTGCTCAACACTACAATGGCAGACAACAATGCAAACTACCCACAGACTGCACACAGCACAGCCAGTGATTTTGATACAAAAGAATAGAAATAAACATATACATCAGTGTTACAGGAATTATGACATAAGTAAATACATAAAATGTCTGAATAACTTTCGAAAAATCAACTTCACAAGTGAGCATTAAAACTAAACAGAACATATAATGTCTAAACATCTTTATAAAGTAAATAACATGGTATTGGTAAAATTCTACAACATAACAACATCAGCTAAACACATAAAGACAGGAAGAACACAAATACACAAGGGTATACAAACACATAGAGGGATAAGGATTGGGTTTGTTTCACTGCATATCACTGGAGATCTCCCTTCGTTCATCATTATTCCCAAAAAGTCATATCTAAGCTTGCTTTCTGTATTCTGTTCACATCCTCTTTCAAAAATAGTTTCTCTCCGCTGTACACTACTTTTTTGGCCAAACCATATTCTTATAGCTTCTCAAATCATTTCTTCCTGTTCATCATAGTTAGTTTCTTATATAGTCTATCCCCTCTTAAGCTAACTTAAATCTACTGAGCTCAGATACATATACCATGGGATGAGGCAATGCAGCAGCACATAACAATTAATACAAACAGCAATGACAAAAATATGCAAATTGGCAAAGCAAGCAGCACTATATATAAGTTAGCAAAGCAAATGCATTATTATCACTAATATGAGCCAATGTGCAGCAAAAAGAAAAATAAAGCCGTAGTAAGGCTGGATTAACAGAGTAATACAAAGTTAAATTCAGTAGCACTATGCCTGTCACAAAGCAGCAGCAAATGCAATAACTTATACCTAAACACGACAAAGCTCAAGTAGAAAAAATATTACAGTAAAAATGGCCATGTCTAATACCTGTGTCACATCTTAACACTAAAGAGATGCATCACAAAAACTAACTCTGCAAGAAAGTTACCAAGTCATTGACAAAAATTATGTATGCAGTTCCTGTGAGGGGAAATGATTTATGTGCTCCCTCGTTTTTTTAAGTGGATCATAAAGTTGTTACTTACTGGATCTGTCAGCATAAAATATCTATATTAGTACATCTATTAAATTTTATTTTAACCAATGCTGCAGTGCAGCTAGAAACTAGATATTAAACAAAATGAGCAATCTCTCAACTAGAAAGACAATAGATGTAAAATGTTTCTCATGATTTCATTAGGCATTTTAGTAAATATCAAAAATTAAGTGCTCCACAGTATCATCATATGTTTTCAAGTTTGAGCGTGTCGTATTTGTGATGGATTCTACAAAGGAATGTCAATAGCGAGGGTTATGGCCTCTTTTTTTTCTCCACCTGTACCTCAGAAAGGCACTCAATAATGCTTTTTTTCCAGGCGACTGTCACGCAGTTTGGTGCCCAAGACGCATTACGTGTAGGTGGTCACTTAACTTTCTTACCGAAATATTTACGACACTAGTTTGCACTACATTGCTTAAACTGACACATTTGTTTTTAGCACAATGCAATCTGACTTTCAATAATCCCTAAAAAAGAATAGCCCTGACTAACATTAACCTATACCTTTCACAAATCACTTACCTCACAAAAATCTTCGTTACTCGAACTACTGCAATACAGCGAGCGCCACTACTGCGAGCTAAATAAAAAATTCAAACTACTGAAGGCACTAACTACTGATAGGCATAGTTAGCAAATGAAAGATTTTAATAGAGAACAAACAATGCATTTACCTTAATAGTCATAATATATATAGCAGTTCATGACATCCACTCTTACAAATGTACTGTTTCTGATGGACACAACTCCAGATTATCCATTCTCAAAAATCCGCCACCTCACTTCCCCACATCCACCACTGCTGGCGGCTCACCTCCAACTGCGCAACGCTACGCGCTGTTAACATCCAGTTGCTCAACACTACAATGGCAGACAACAATGCAAACTACCCACAGACTGCACACAGCACAGCCAGTGATTTTGATACAGCGCGCTACGTGGCGTTACCAATATAAAAACCTAAACAGCCTACTTACACCCCATACCATCACGCCGGGTGATACGCCAGTATGGCGTTGACGAATACACGCTTCCAATGTGCTTTCACCGCTATGTCGCCAAACATGGATGTGACCATCATGATGCTGTAAACAGAACCTGGATTCATACGAAGAAATAACGTTTTTCCATTCGTGCACCCAGTGTCGTCGTTGAGTACACTATCGCAGACGCTCCTGTCTGTGATGCAGCGTCAAGGGTAACCGCAGCCATGGTCTCCGAGCTGAAAGTCCATGCTGCTGCCAACGTTGTCGATTTGTTCATGCAGATGGTTGTTGTCTTGCAAACGTCCCCACCTGTTGACTCACGGGTCGCGATGTGATTGCACGATCCGCTACAGTCATGCGGGTAAGATGCCTGTCATCTCGACTGCTAGTGATACGAGGCCGTTGGGATACAGCACGGCGTTCCGTATTCCCCTCCTGAACCCACCTATTCCATAAAATGCTAACAGCCATTGGATCTCAACCAACGAGATCAGCAATGTAGCGATACGATAAACTGCAATCGCAATAGGCTCCAATCCGACCTTTATCAAAGTCGGAAACGTGACTGTACACATACCTCCTTCTTGCAAGAGGCATCACAACAACGTTTTACCAGGCAACGCCGGTCAATTGTTGTTTGTGTATGAGAAATTGAGTGGAAACTTTCCTCATGTCAGCACGTTGTAGGTGTCACCACCGGCGCCAACCTTGTGTGAATGCTCTGAAAAGCTAATCATTTGCGTATCACAGCTTCTTCTTACTGCGGGTTAAATTTCGCGTCTGTAGCACGTTGTCTAGTGGTGTAGCAATTTTAATGGCCAGTAGTGTATTTTTGTATTATGTACATTAGAAATGACAGAAGAAGTTTGGAGGTCGTGTGATAGAAAACGAGGGAAAATGTTCTATTCTCGTTTGAAGTCCTAATTGAAACTCAGTGTTTCACTGTTAGCTGCCCCTTTTACTGGAAAAGATGAAACTTCTGAGACTTCTTAAAAGAAATATTTGAACTCCTGTTATCATTCATTAGGCATAATATTAACTGATAGTGGCCTAAAGTAAATAGAGTAATACATACGCATAGAGGTGATAGTCGGCTGCGGGTGTGCAGAAAGCAGAAAGGCTCATTTATCTGGAGATGATATATCTGCTGGTGCGGCACACAAGCGCAGCTGGCGGCTGGAGCAGATGCTGTTATCCGGCTGTGGCCGAGGAGAGCGCTGCACGGCTCAATGGAACAAACACGGCGCCTGACAAATGAGCGCCAGCTTACAGCCATCATAACAATGTTTTCTCAGCGACGACACACGCCCGCATTCTGTTTAGACGTTTCCTTACCCACTCGTTGATCAATTTACTGCACTATATCACACACGCGCCTAACAATCGCGAGAGAACTGGCTTCTTCGGCAGGCTTAAGCTGCTATGCAAAATGTCGTAGCCATATCGGGGTTTTGAACTTTTTAAAAATATACCGGCCTTATAACTAGTAAAAAAAGGATTCCTGAATACTGTTTCTACCTTTTGTGCATACTGAAACTAATAGGGCCGCTCCTTCCTTCACAGAGATTTCCCACGAAGTAGATATTAGGTAAGTAGCACAATTACACGTCATTCAGCCATAAACTTAATGCTCTCCTCCCACAGCTGTCTCCCTCTGTCATCTGAAACCTATGCTCCTGTTAAACCACTCCCATCACACCATGGTATCACTAAAAAGATTCTGTCACACACTACTTCTATAATAACAGGCGAAGGAAAATAAACGCACGACTTGAAATCGTAGCTGGAGCTGGTGCATTACGTTAGTAGGTAGCACCAATCACATATTCAAGAAGAATACTGTGACAAAACCCTTATTCATTAGCACTAATAACAACTGTTCGAATATCTATTTTCCAGAATTAAATTTTTACCGGAGGCAAAACAAACATTGTATTTGATCAATTTAGGTACATCTTTTTCACACACATTCAAAATTACAGAAGTTACATAAATACAACAAAGGATTACAGGCATTACTGTGGCCCTGAAAAAGTGTGTTATCAAACTTTGAGATTACTCATACGAAGAAATTATTCTTCTAATAAACCAAGATTTATGCTACTTTCGTACAAAAGAAACGAAACTGCTATATTATTAAACAATTATTTGTGGTAGAGAATATAATTATTTATTGCAACATAACACCACATGATAGAGTAGGATGAGATGGTGGCCGGTAGATAACCACGTGGTCTTCGGGCTCCGATCGAGGAATTTAGTTTGCTGTGGCAACTAAGACTGGCCCATCCCATACACAGAGGATGGACAAGCATATGGAAACACTAAAAACACAACGCATCGCCGTGCCTAATACTATGTAGGAATACCGTTGGCATTCAAAACAGCTTCCAGTAGTCTCAGAATGGTGAAGCCCTAACCTTGCATGATTTTCAAAGGCATCTTATACCATTCTTCCTGCAAAACAGTGTCAAGTATAGGTAAAGATTTCGAAAGTGGATAGCCATTACTCACACTTCTCTCCAAAGTAGACCACAAAAGCTCAACACTATTGAGATCTGGTAACTATGGTGGTTAAAAGAGATGCAGGAATACATCCTCGTGCACACAGTACTAGTCTTGGACGATATGACATACGTGAGCTGGGGCGCTGTCGTCTTGAACACAGCATCACCGTCAATGAACCAACACTGTACCATGGGATGGACCTGACTCATCAACATGCATACACAATCCTTGGCAACAATCCTCCCTCGTATTGTGGTATTACAATATGGCTTCCCTGATAATCACCGAGCACCTACCATGCTTAAGTCTTGGGACATAAACTCGACCAGAAGTTCGAAACATAGTCAAACACGATTCATCCGACTAAGAGAATTTTCCACTGCTCCTTAGTCCAGGTTTAACGGCTCCACACCATGTTTCCCCGTTATGGGCAGATGTCCGCACATAAACAAAAGTTTTGCATCACCCCGGTTTCCATAACGGCTGAAGATAGACGTTGACAGTGGATATCACAGACACATTCCCTTTGACTGTTCAGAGATGTCACTAAACCCGCTGAAAGATGTGAACAACCACGGATGAGCAGTGCCTGTTAGATGGAGGGGGTCCGACAGTAGATCAGCTCCAGTCATTCCATCAGGAAGGAGGTACACGGCTCGTGTTGTCTGTAGTTCAACCATGCCTAGGCGGTCAATACCGTGGTTCGATAGTGTCCACATTGTTACTTTGTGCCAGGAAGGGCTCTCAAGAAGGGAAGTATCCATGCATATCAGGGTGAACCAAAGCGATGTTATTCGGACATGTAGGAGACACAGAGAGACAGAAACTGTCGATGACATGGCTCGCTCAGGATGCCCAAGGGCTGCTACTGCAGTGGATGACAGCTACCTATGGATTATGGCACGGAGGAACCCTGACGGCAACGCCACCATGTTGAAGGAAGCTTTTCGTGCAGCCATAGGACGTCGTATTAAGCTGTGCGCAATAGGCTGCATTATCCGCAACTTCACTGCCGACGTCCATGGCAAGGTCCATCTTTGCATCCACGACACAATGCAGCGCAGTACAGACGGGCACAACAACATGCCGAAAGGACCGCTCAGGCTTGGGATCACGTTCTCTTCACCGATGAGTGTCGCATATGCCTTTAACTAGACAATCGTCGGAGTGGTGTTTGGAGGCAATCCGGTCAGGCTGAACGACTTAGACACACTGTCCAGCGAGTGCAGCTAGGTGGAGGTTCCCTGATGTTTTGGGGTGGCAGTATGTGGGGCTGACGTAAGGCGCTGGTGGTCATGAAAGGCGCCGTAACGGCTGTGCTATACGTGAATGCCATCCCCCGACTGATAGTACAATCATATCGGCAGGATACTTCCGAGGCATTCGTCTTCATGGACGACAATTCGAGCCCACATCGTGCACGTCTTGTGGATGACTTCCTTCAGGATAACGACATCGCTCGAATAGTGGTCTGGGATAGATTGAAATGGGCTGTCTATTAACAACGTGACCTACCAACCACTGTGAGGGACCTACGCCGAATCGCCGTCGAGGAGTGGGGCAATCTGGACCAACAGTGCCTTGATGAACTTGTGGATAGTACGCCACGATCAGTACACGCATGCACCAATGCAAGAGGACGTGCTACTGGTTATTGGAGGTATCTGTGTGCACAGTAATCTGGACCACCACCTGCGAAGATCTCGCTGTGTGGTGGTACAACATGCGATGTGTGGTTTTCATGAGCAAGAAAAAGGGCAGACATGATGTTTATGTTGATCTCTATTCCAGTTTTCTGTACAGGTTCCGAAACTCTCGGAACTGAGTTGATGCAAAACTCTTTTTGACGTGTGTATTATTGATGAGTGGTATAGGAATACCAGCTCACCATACATTTTCCTGCTTCCGGAGGGACCAAGAATATTCTTAATTTCCACCAACTTTTCTCATGCCATATATTGTTAAAATTTCTCTTATTCGTCAAAAATTTAGTTTTTAGGAAGGATTGAGGAATGATATATGTGGTTGAGTTACGAGCATTAGTTGTCTCTGATACTAATAAGACCGGTAACATCTTATAAGTGTCGCTTATTGTAAAAAAAAAATGAGTTTACCGATGTTAAGGACTCTCTCACGTAACACTTATGTTCCGTATGTATAAAGCGATATGTGTGTTACCATGTTCTTTGGTTCATCGCATATACAAATAATTGTTCTTATTTTCCGTATAAAATTTTAAGAAGAAGTAATTTTTGAATATAATATTTCTTTTATAATATGAATATGTTAAAATGTTATGTATAACACTTGTTCATGCATAGGGTACGTGGGTTTCTACAGATGTAAAACGTGGAGGGAAGTCTCCCCACAATGATATAGGTTAGTGTCGAATGTATAAGGTGGATAGGAGCGAAGTAGTGTAAGAATTCTTTCTGAGAGATACAGACGGTGGATAGCCTGCAAACAGTGAACATACTGAATGCTGAAGCAGGCACGAAAAGCAGCAAGATTGGAGTAATTAGGCCTGGAATATGGATGTATGTTGGCTTTCAGGTCAAGGCATTTATTGCTTTGCTCTGAATTATAAAACCCCGGTGCGAAAAAGATAATTTACAGAGCAATTTTACATCAAGACCAATGATTATGTATGACTAACTCATTTTAGCGCCACAGAATGTCGCTACAGCCATCATTTTCCCTAGAAGTTAAGCTTACCGTTTTTTTTTTTTTTTTCAGGGATCGTTAAGTTGTTTCAAGTGGACGTAGTAAGTAACTCACTTCAAGTTTGTGTTAAGATTACTTACTTTTTGCCAAGTCTTTCACCTCGGTCGTTTCCTTTTCTTAGTGCTAAAATGATTCCGATTTTTCAGTTTTTAATGGACTACTGAATCGTTAATACTGCAAACTGTAATCTACTTTTTGGAGCTATAATTTTTAAGAGTGTCTTATGAATCTTCGTATTAAATACTCCACATATTCAGTAACAAGTATTGCAAAAGAATAAGTGTTTAGAAAAAGATCTAATTACATTTTCAGTTTTCATTCTAATTAAAATCTGTGATCACTAATGGAACAATAAAAGGGTGTATTAGAAACTTTCATATGTCATTACAGTTTTAGGGTCAACACAGTTATTCTATAATTTAAGGTCTCTAATAGTGCTTTTATTGTAATATGTTTATTTATGAATGCATCTTTGCTACACTTGGCCAGAACTGTACGTACTGTATTCAGTTCACAGTCACTAGAGTTTCTAGTAGCCTCTTTTAAGGTCCAGCCAGTTGTTCAGTAATTCTTACAGTGAAAGTAATTATGAAGTGTAGTTACTATAAAGACATTTGTGTTCTTAGAACAATAAGTGGCTACAACTTTGCAACACCTTACCAGATTCCTGATTCCAGTGTTTCACTTGAGTTCTGCATAATACAAACACTTATATGCTCTACTTGAAAACTTTTTGTAGTCATACTGGTAAGCAAAACTATTTGACAATCATTTATCTATTATTGTCTAGCAAATGTAAAGTGTTACAGACACCTGGTGTTCATTTTAGCTGTGTTCCTCCTTTTTAAGTAGAACTGTGCGAAGGACGTTATCTGTCTTGTTTTGAAACCGATGGTGTACGTTAGTGAGAGATAGCTTGTTGCTAAGACATTTTACGGTTGTATCTGCATTGCTCGTGAATAGTTGCTTCACAGATACTTGCTAGATTGCTCTACTGCTTGGTATCCAATTTACAAAGCAGATATCAGTTTAAAGTAAAGCCATACACAACAGATACTTTTCTTGATTAACAGTAAATTTACCTCGAACCATTTTGTCTAATTAGGCTGCCGACCGTTTGATTTACACATCCAGTGTTTCACTTTAGAAGAATATTGGTTCGATCCCCGTTAACTTAATAACTGCTGAATGTCTGAATATAATACTTTAGGCAAAGAAATTTAGTCCGATTCCGTTCCATTACACACGATCAAAGTCAACTTAAATTCGTATGGTACAAGTAGCATTAAGGGTGATTTGTCCACGCGGTAATAACGGATAGTGTTTTATCATCCCTAATAAGGTATTCCCTGATACAGATAGTATTGTATATTAATTTACATCTGCAACTATTGCTATACAGAAAAGTGTTTTCTATTGGTCAAATATAACAACGATTTTACATAGTCACATGACTGTACCGACGAAAGATTAGAGAACACACAAGACAGTTACGTTAAGCACACAGCATGAATATCAGGGGCAAAGCAGTTCAGCTCGATAGAATATTTTTGAGCATAATAGTACATATGTAATAGATCAGCTATTGCCAATTCAGCAATGTGCTTTCGAGATAGTATTTTAAAGGCTGGTTGGTTTGTGGGATTAAAGGGACCAGACTGCTACGGTCATTGTTCCCTATTTTAAAGGATTGTCCAGTAATTCGTGTTTAACCCACTTTGCATCTATCCGTGGGACCTTCACTGAGACATTTATTACACTATTCCTGCGTGAATAATCAGGAAACATAAAAAGAAGAGATCTAACGTAATTTATGTAATTTTCCAACGTATTAATGGTTACGTTGATTATTGTGTTGTGTAAAATATACTTCTGGCCATTAAAATTGCTCCACCAAGAAGAAATGCAGATCATAAACGGACATTCATTCGACAAATATATTATACTAGAACTGACATGTGATTATATTTTCATGCAATTTGGGTGCATAGATCCTGAGAAATCAGTACCCGGAACCACCTCCTTTGGCCGTAATAACGGCCTTGATACGCTTCGGCATTGAGTCAAACAGAGCTTCGATGGCGTGTACAGGTACAAATGCCCATGCAGCTTCAACACGATGCCACAGTTCATCAAGAGTAGTGACTGGCGTATTGTGACGAGCCAGTTGCTTGGCCACCATTGATCAAACGTTTTCAATTGCTGAGAGATCTGGTGAATGAGCTGGCCAGGGCAGCAGTCAAAAATTTTCTATATCCAGAAAGGCCCGTACAGGACCTACAACATTCGGTCGTGTATTAAACTGCTGAAATGTAGGCTTCCACACGGATCTAATGAATGGTAGAGCCACAGGTGGTAACACATCTGAAATGTAACGTTCACTGTTCAAAGTGCCGTCAATGCTAACAAGAGGTGACCGAGACGTGTAGCCAATGGCACCCCATACCATCACGCCGGGTGATACGCCAGTATGGCGATGAAGAATACACGCTTCCAATGTGCGTTCACCACGGTGTCACCCAACACTGATGGGACCATCATGATGCTGTAAACAGAGCCTGGATTCCACCGAAAAAATGACGTTTTGCCATTCGTGCACCCAGGTTCGTCGTTGAGTACACCATCACAGGCACTCCTGTCTGTGATGCAGCGTCAAGGGTAACCGCAGCCATGGTCTCCGAGCTGAGAGTCCATGCTGCTGCAAACGCCGTCGAATTGCTCGTTCAGATGGTTGTTGTCTTGCAAACGTCCCCATTTGTTGACTCAGGGATCGAGATGTGGCTGCACGATCCATTACAGCCATGCGACTGCTAGTGATACGAGACCGTTGGGATCCAGCACGGCGTCCCATATTACCCTCCTGAACCCATCGATTCCATATTCTGCTAACAGTCATTGGATCTCGACCAGCGCGAGGAGCAATGTCGTGATACGATACACCGCAATCGCGATAGGCTACAATCCGAATTTTTTCAAAGTCGGAAACATGATGGTACGCTTTTCCCCTCCTTACACAAAGCATCACAACAACATTTCACCAGGCTAAACTGGTCAACTGCTGTTTGTGTATGAGAAATTGATTGGAAACTTTCCTCATGTCAGCACGTTGTAGGTGTCGCCACCGGCGCCAACCTTGTGTGAATGGTCTGAGAAGCTAATCATTTGCAATACACTGAATCTTCTTCCCGTCGGTTAAACTTCGAGCCTGTTGCACGTCATGTGTAGCAATTTTAATGGCCAGTAGTGTATAAGACTTACGTACAATTTTCTTAATCATCCGCACCCAAAGGGGAAACTCATTTGTTTTACATAACGCGCGATCTAAAAGTTTCAATTCGAAGGCCGTACAGTCCACAATCGGTATGCCCTTCAGACAACATTGCCGTGAGCGCTGACCTATTCATCCCACCGACTCACCAGGTTGAAGATCCGCGTTCGCAGAAACGACTGTCTTGCTGCGTGAAGAACTCCGAAATTGCTTGCTGTACATGCTCGTCTGGTAAAAACGTTCGACCCCTCAAGAACTCTTTTACTGAAAAGAATATGTGATAATCGCATGGGTAGAGGCAAGTGCATTAGGGCGGGTACTTCACTGTATCCCAATTGAGTTGACGTAACTTCTGAGTTACTACTTTTGCGATTTGGGGGCGTGCTTTAACTTGAAGTAGTAGCAACTATTGTCGCAATTTTCTACAGACTTGCTGTTCCATACACGATGTTCATTCTCCGTTGGACTTTTACCGGTAACAGCACAGCATATTCACCCTGTTAGGACGCATATGGTAATAACATCGCTGTTGTTCACGTTGCCGGTTTTACCGCGAACATGTCGAAAGACACGAATGCCACACTAATCCCTTCAATACGTGTCGGTACATCTATACGCGCATCGGAGTAGCGCTACGTTGCCCATACGCTGCAGCAACGCAATGAAACGAAGATTTTTTGATCAACCCTTATAGTATCTGAGACACGTCACGAAGCGAGATGCAGACATCTGAAAACTGACACATAACAACGGTCTCGGATCATGGATTACAAAGGATATAACAAAATACAATCTTAATTTTCTTTAGTGGAGTTTGGGCTAGTACAACAATTTCATTGCTTCAAGAAGAGTACAAAAGAAGCACGAAGCAGTGAGTTCTTTATGAGGTAAACCAGAGCTGACTTTAAAATTCAAGTTTTGTACAGCAGATGAGAGAAAATTAGTTTTGTTTATGAGGAAGAAGCGTTTTGCTTACCAGTTATTGTGACTGTGGAGTTCCATAAAGTTTCTTTTGTGAAGTAAATGCGGAGATACAAATTATAAAGTATAAATGTCTGTGCACGTACCAGAAAATTCAACAAGTTAGTCTTCCTGTTCTGCAAAAATTCCCTCTCACACCATAAATTATGATTCTCTGGGACTATTTTTCAATTTTTAGAATAACAAAGTTACCTGGGGAATGTTTGTTCATGGCAGATAAATTCAAATTTGATATATTGGCCTATTCGAATGAGAGGTGTTAAATAATATTGTGGGACAGCCATCTGCGGCCAAAAATCATTATAAACTGATAGTATCTCACCGAGGAAGGCGTTCACTTGAGAAGGTAACGTCGTCTAAACATTCAGGTTGTGTCTGTTTGTTCTATATCGTGTCTCCCAACCACTTTCGCGCAACGACGCTCTGAGCGTGTTTTTTATGGAATTGAATAGTTTGAAACTGGGACCTGTTGCTGGTAAGGAGACGCCAGACCACACATGACATGTAGAATTCAGAAGAGTTCAGTGAGACTATCGATGATATAACCAGATACTAAATGATCTCAGCGTCAGCTCCACTGCACTCCCAGTAAAAGAATCTTAATACTAACTAAATTTAGTGGAAAGGGTTCAAGGCTTTCCTATTTTTAGTTAGCTGGTAAAATAACGTAGAAAAAGCAGTTACGTTTACCATTGGAAATTTTAATCTACTCACAAAACATCCTTTATAAACTGCACTATTGATAAAAGGAAATGTTTTAATACAGGATGGTAAAAAGCAACTGCGTTCAACAAAAATGTGAACGAATATTCCCTGAATGGGTTTCCAAGTTCTACAATGGATCGCCATATGACATCTATAATCTAGGTTTAAATTAAGTTCCACAAAAGAGAAAACTATCAAAATGGTCTACAGTGACCCTCAATTATCTTTAATTACTTATCTAACTTGTCGTAAATTACAGTGGCTGATGTGGCTTCTCAATAACTATATAACAGAGCAATTATCGCGTTTCAGGTTTTTACTTCAAGTGGCAAATGTGAACACCATGAGTTTTAATTAACGATCGACACTAGTATTACGCAAAAAAGGGGTGTAACAGATGAGACTTCTGCAGTTCTGAGTGAAGCCTTATGCGCTCAAAACTGCGGCATCGCGTGCGTTCATTACCTTGTCGGTGTTTAGGCAGCGTCAGGGGGGCAGCGGCCGGCGCACAGCTCCGCTCACCTCGCCATCTCGGAAGCAACTCTTTTAACCTCGCCTTACTACAATTTACCGAAGTTGGTTTAAAAAAAACTATCTGGCTGTGTTTTCATCTGACCAATCAGGGTCTCAATATCAACCTTAAGCTCCGCCTACAAAGATTCTGTCTATCCCATGAGAAACGTTATACTTTTCGTGGTGGGGCAGTGTTTTTAAAGTTTGCAACGTAACAGAGACGCTAAAAAGTCTCATGCAAAAACCTGCAGCTGGTGTGATCCTTTTAGCGTTATCGTAAGATGTACACTGTTCTTCAGGAGGGCTATATCTTTTAACATGGGCTGGAGGGTGGTCCTTAACGTACCTGAGACGCGAAAAAGTCTCACGCTAAAACTTGCGGGTGGTAGTGGTTCTTTTTGTGTTATCGTAAGATCTATACTGTTTTTCTGGAGGGCTCTAGCTTTTAACATGGGCTGGGGGGTGGTCCTTGACTTAACAGGGACGCGAAAAAGTCTCACGCTAAAACGTGTAGGTGGTAGTCTTAGAGGAAGGCTGGCGACGTGGGTGTCCAGTCCGTCCCTTATCGTAGGGTCTTCTAGCTTAACACGGTTCTGCTCTCGGCTTCTGTCCTCGTTTCTCCCCTCGGGACTGCGTCGATCTCATGGTGGGAAGGTACGACATGCATTTAGGCATTCTTGTGTTAGTCTGTGGTATTCCATTTGCTCACTCGTTACATGTATTACTTTGGTTAATTTAATGTCACGATTTATTCGGAGCTATGTGACATACTACTGTATTTGCTTATCATGTCAGGGTTTTCATGGAAGTTGTTGGATTTGACTGACACCTTACAGTCGTCTAAGCAAATGTGCCTCACTCAGCGTCTATGAAGAACAAGGAAATTTGACGCAGAAGTTTTATTTGGATTATTTATAATCCATAATCTTACTGAAGCCTTGCATCTAACATTAACTTAGATTAAGAGGAGTATTTACTCTAAAACAATGCTAAAATTGACATATTGCTTAATTATTCTACTTGAATGCAACAGTAATTGTTTTCATGTAGTTCGTTTATTTGAGAACAACAGTAGATAGAACGGAAATCATGTGTGAAAAATATTTTGTTAGAAAAGTTTTATGAAACCAGCTGAAATAATTTTCTAAAAAGCTACTTTTATTCAACTGTACCCAAATTTTCAGCAACAGTTATCTTCTTTTCTTGGATATGTTGATGAAAAAATAATAATCAGCAAGAGAAAAAGCTTCGAATTTTATGTAAACTTTACACACAGAAATTAACACGTTCAGTGCTGAAAAATACGTAATTTTTCATTCTGTATGTAATATCTGCGAGTATATACGTATGACAGAAGGTATTTTTATATATGGTACTTTAGGCAGATCAATCTGTTGGTTATTTTTTTCGAACAATCTTCCCTCAAACACGTCACAAACTTAGCGATTGCTGTTTTCTTCACGGTCGTGCTGCACCAATAAGTGGGCTACGCCGGTCAATATAGACTTCCCGTTTTGCGTCCTCACTTCAACACCTCACTTGCTTCCACGTAGGAAAATAAGCATTAATGGCTTGTTCTTGCATAAAGTACTTGCAGGTACTAACCAAAACCATACAAGTTGTAATACCTGCAATTATAAGTCTGTAAATGACGTTAATACTGATGCAATCCTGTTCAGTGTACCGTCCTCTATTGTCAATGGAAATATCTGGACTTATACGTGGTACACCCTAAATAGTGTCAATTTCAAGTCATATACGAGGGTAATTCAAATGAAAACTTTAAATTTGTAATAACAAATGGAAATTTCGATCCGTTACCCTGTAAGCTTGTAAGCGTGCTACAAACAGCGTGAAGAATGGACTGTAGGTGGCAGCATAGTGCAGATGCACACATACCGGCGCAGTATGAGTATAAAGATTGCCGCTCCACTTGCGAATTCCACCAGGGAAGAGCAGCGTTGTGTTATTCGGTTTTTGCGTAGTGAAGGTGTGAAACCTATTGAAATTCATCGACGAATGAAGTTTCAGTACGGTGATGCACGTTTGTCACAGCAGTAAGTCTACGAATGGAGTAGGAAGTTCGCAAATGGTGTGACTTCAGTGGAAGATGCTCTTCGTCCAGGTCAGGCGCGGCGAGTTGTGACTCCACAGATCATTGCTGCAGCTGAAGCCATACTGAAGGAAAACCTCCGAGTGACACTGAATGACATTGCAGCATATTTAAAGATTAGTCATGGGTCAGCACACCACATTGTGCATGATGTGCTCCAGTTTCACAAAGTGCTGCAAGATGGGTGCCACGGAAGCTGAGTCCTGAAGTGAGAGAACGCCGTGTTGATGCTTATGAAGAACTTATTCGGCGCTTTGGACGAGAAGGCGATGGCTTCCTTGCAAGAATCGTTACTGGGGACGAAACCTGGGTTCACTTTCACCAACCAGAAACCAAGAGAGCGAGCAAGGAATGGCGCCATTCCTCATCACCAAAACCAAAGACGTTTCTAACAGAACCATCAGCAGGGAAGGTTATGCTGACTCTCTTTTGGGACGAAAAAGGCGTGCTTTTGGGGCATTACAAGCCTAGAGGGACTACTGTTACCAGCGCATTATACACAGATCTCCTAAAAAATTATCTGCGACCTGCAATCAAATCAAAGCGACGTAGATTGCTGTCAGCAGGTGTCCTTTTACAATGTGGCAATGCAAGGCAGCACACTGCCAGTACAACAGTTGCAACAATCACAGGCCTGCATTTTGAGTGTCTTCCTCATCTACCATAATCACCAGACCTTGCTCAAAGTGATTTCCAAATGTGTGGGCCACTCAAAGACGCAATGGGAGGAAAGAAGTTCCGTTCTGATGATGACGTTCGTCACGTGGTGCATGAGGGGTTGCGCGGACTACATAAACAATTTTTTTCTGAAGAAATTTATGCACTCTGTAAGCGAGGGAGGACTTGCATTGAGCGTGGGAGAGATTATGTTGAAAAGTGATACAGCTTTGTACCACTTCTGCACAATAAATAATATTTAAAAAAAAACTATTTAAGGTTTTCATTTGCCTCGCCCTCGTAGTAATACTGTTGTTTTAGAGAGTGAATTTTTGGTGACGGAGCATTTGATTCAGGCTACTGTAGCTGGGTAGACTTAAGGTTTAGTCCTCTGAGCAGAGTGTTAATAGTTGGTGAACAATTTATTGGGAATCGCTGTACAGAGCACTTCCCCGCGAAACGCCACTCGTTAAAGTTCTGCTCCCAGTCACAGATTTTAAAAAATGGTTCAAATGGCTATGAGTATTATGTGACTTAGCATCTGAGGTCATCAGTCCCCTAGAACTTAGAACTACTGAAACCTAACTGACCTAAGGATATTACACACATCCATGCCCGGGGCAGGATTCGAACCTGCGACCGTAGCGGTAGCGCGGTTTCAGAGTTAAGTGCGTAGAACGGCTCGGTCACACTGGCCGGCCACAGATTTTAACTGCCAGTAAGTTTCGAATTAGTGCACACTCCGCTGCAGAAGAAATATTCACTTGCGTACCAAAGGAGACATTTATGAAATCTGTCTACTACAAATTCCTTACAGAGTGTTGCTGTATTGAACAAATGTATCGGTAAACACAGGTTTTAGTTGTTTATGGACTTTCCAATCCGTAATTAGTTTGCTGATAAATTAAAACTTGTTTAGCTGTTTTGAAAATTTGCGTGTACAATTCACGAGTGGCCGAAAACATGGCTTAAACTCAATAGCACGCTTAACTGGAACGAAAGGAATTAGATACCATAAAACAAAACATGAAGCAAGATTGTACTAAATTTTCAGCATTACATACTCGAAATTGTATCAGAATATTTCAACAGCCGCACAGAATAAAGCGTTCGTGTCCACTGCTTCTTAGTTAATACTAGACACTTTGGTAACAAGACATTAGTAGTTATCGTAGACCCCATCCGGAGAACTGAACTAATCTCGAAGTCGTTGCTATCAACCTGTAGACAAAGCGATATCCAGTTGTCCAGCATGTGACATACACTGATGTGGAACACGTATGGACGAAGGTGACCTTGACCAAGTGAAAGAAATGGACTGTTCGTAAGGCGTTGATGACCGGGAGTCCACACCAAGGGAAGTTCGGCCACCAAGTTCCAAATTTTTCCATTTGACACCACAATGGGTGGCATGCGTCTCGATGTCGATGAAATGTCGATGAGGACAATACAACACCCAGTCCCCAAGCAGAGGAAATATCCGACCCGGATGGGAATCGTACCCGCGCTTGCTGAGTGGCCGTCAGACGCCCTGATCACCTTTTTTTTTCTTTTTCAGTACCACTGAACATGATACACGTTTATGCCACATTACGGCCCATTTGTTATAATTTAACACCTAAATACTCAAACTAGGTATACACGTGAGAGTACTCCATCTCTGAGAGCTTATGCGAGTAGTAAGTGTCGCGTAGAAAGAGCTGAGAGTCAGCTCGCCGGCAGTGTACGCGAATGGGAAAAATGTCAGGAAGTGACGCTGTGGGAGTTTAGAAAGACGGCACCATCCATTTCTCGGGAGATGCTCTATGTAGCTCTCAGACAAGAAAAACTGTACCGTCATTATCGGGAGAGTTGAGAGTACCTGGAGAGCTGAGCGGCAATACTGCCTCCCACATTTGTACCGTATTTCTCAGTTTGTACACTACAACGTCTTGGTAATATACTTGCTTTTCTGCTTAGTCAAGCACACATGAAATAAAATTAACCACAAAACTGCGTGTTTTGAGTCATAATACATTATGACAGCTATTGCACTATATGAGATAAAATGGTCATAACTAGTAAATGGTTTGTGTTACGACGTTCAAACTGCGCGGTTGGCCGCGTGGCATGATGGGAAATACTATGCGCTCTATGGTTTTGTCTAGTGACGAAGCCCACTTTCATCTGGATGGATTCGTCAATAAGCAAAATTGGGGCATTTCGGAGACTGAGAATCCGCATTTCGTGATCGAGAAGACTCGTCACCCTCAACTGGTGACTTTGTGGTGTGCAACGTGTCGTCACGGAATAATTGTTGTGACATTCCTTGACGGCACGGTGATACCGAACGATACGATTCGGTTTTGGAAGATGATTTAATCCGCATTAGCCAATGTGACCCTGATTTCGTCAAGATGCGGTTCATGAAAGACGGAACTCGACCCCATCTTAGCAGGAGAGTGTTTAATGTCCTGGAGGAGCACTTTGGGGACCACATTCTGGTTCTGGGGTACCCAGAGCCTACTGGCATGGGCGTCGATTGGCTGCCATATTCTCCGGATCTCAACAAAAGCAACTACTTTTTGTGGAGTTATATTAAAGACCAGGTGTACATCAACAATCCTAAAACCATTGGTGTGCTGAAACCAGCCATTCAGGACGTCATCGATAGAGTCGATGTCCCGAAACTTCAGCGGGATCTGCAGAATTTCGTTATTCGTCCACGCTACATCATAGCAGGCATATCAAACATGTCATAACCTAAATCCGAATGTCTGTAGTGACCTTCAGATGTAGAATAAAGTGAGTGCACGCCGTAGTCTGTACCAAATTAACGTTTCTTTTTCATATAGCTGAATAATTGACTGCCTGCCTGTGGCCTTGGCACGTTTCTGAGGGAAGGAAGAGCCTTCAGCGAACAACAAGGGCAGCTAGCCTGTTTAAAAACTTCTGGGCTTAAACGTTGCTACACAGCAACAACATATAAAAGCATCATAAATATATTATGTAGACTTAACAAAGAAAATAAAAAAATCGTTAATTTAAAATACGGATGAAACACTAGCGCGGTACTCACTGCTCTTGTTTTTATAGATTGGAAAGTAAGAGCAAATAAAAAAGTCAGTATGTCGATAAGAATTAACTGAAAAAGAAAAAAAGAATACATTTAAACCAATTGATTGAATAAAAATTCAGTATGTTATTGGCCCATCCTTAGCCCTGATGACAGCTTCCACTCTCGCAGGAATACGTTCAGTCAGATGCTGGAAGATTTATTAGGGAATGGCAGCTCATTCTTCACGGAGGGCTGCACTGAGAAGAGGTATCGATATCGGTGAGGACTAGCACGAAGTCGGCGTTCCAAAACATCCCAAAGGTGTTCGATAAGATTCAGGTCAGAACTCAGCGCAGGCCAGTCCATTACAGGGATGTTATTGTCTAGTAACCACTCCGCCACAAGCTGTGCTTTATGAACTGGTGCTCTATCGTGTTGAAAGATGCAATTGCCATCTCCGAATTGCTCTTCAACAGTGGGAAGCAAGAGGGTGCTTAAGACACCAATGTAGGCCTGTGCTGTGATAGTGCCAAGCAAAAGTACAAGGGGGCAAGACCCCTCCATGGAAAACACGACCACACCATAACACCACCGACTACGAATTTTACCGTTGGCGTTACACACGCTGGCAGATGACGTCACCGGGCATTCGCCATACCCAAATCCTGCCATCGGATCGCCACACTCTGTACAGCGATCCGTCACTCCACACAAAGTTTTTCCACCGTTCAATGTTTACGTTTCTTACACCAAGGGAGGCGTAGTTTTTCATTTACTGGCGTGATGTGTGGCTTACGAGCAACCGCTCGAACATGAATTCCAAGTTTTTTCATCTCCCGCCTAACTGTCAGAGTACTTGGATCATGATGCAGTTTGGAATTACTGTGTGATGGTGTGGATAGATATCAGCCTATTACACATTACGACGCTCTTCAATTGTCGGCGGTGTCTGTCAGTCAAAAGACAAGGTCGGCCTGTACGCTTTTGTGCTGTACGAGTCCCTTCATGTTTCCACTTCACTATCAAGTCGGAAACAGTGGACCTTTGGATGTTTAAGAGTGTGGAATTCTCGCTTACAGACGTACGACTCAAGTGACAACCAATCAGCTCACCACGTTCGAAGTTAGTGTGTTTTGCAAAGCGCCCCATTCTGCTCTAAATGGTTCAAATGGCTCTGAGCAGTATGGGACTTAACATCTGAGGTCATCAGTCCCCTAGAACGTAGACCTACTTAAACCTGACTAACCTAAGGACATCAAACACATCCATGCCCGAGGCAGGATTCGAACCTGCGACCGTAGCAGTCGCGCGGTTCCGGACTGAAGCGCCTAGGACCGCTCGGCCACAACGGCCCGCCATTCTGCTCTCTCACGATGTCTAATGACTACTAAGGTCGCTGATATATAGTAACTTGCAGTAGGTGGCAGCAAAATAGGCCTAATATGAAAAACGTATGTGTGTATAAAACAGGACTCTTTTAGTCGTGTGTACGTTATATCTGCCAGATATCCAGACACCTGCAAATTTAACACCATGTTCAAGGATGGAACTCCGCTATAAAGTTGTAAACGATGTACAGCGGACCAATGTTCCTGCCGTATATTCCGTGTATTCCCAAACGGAAGCAGGACGGCCTTGAGGAAACTGTCATCAACTTCGGACTGCAAGCTAAACACCCTGACATTTGTATATTCTACCTCCGCGTTCACCAGAATAACTATGCTCGTATAGCTATCGCGATGAGCGAAAGGGACTTGTTGTCCGTGCCGGAAAAGGGAAACTGTCAGCCTGGAGCGGGTCGATAAACGTGGCATGAATCACATACGATTCAGAATCGAAGAAAGTCTTGTGAATCTGTTCTGAAGTAACATTGGTCGTGTCTACAAGCCAGTCATCAATTTCTAACGAACTCAGCTGAACAAGGCGCATGGACTTGAAAAATTTAAACTGACGATAACTGTGCGTGGAATATTCCTGCGAGACAAGGACGACATCACAGCGCAAGACAACGCTTCATCAGAATGGTATCACAAACACGAGACGACGAGAGACAAACAACGATCTGACAATCACAAGGACTCACACGACACTAAGGACGAACAAGGAATCTCTCGCAGCGCAACGGTAGAAGCGGGAACAGGTGAAACCTTCTCGCCTGGCATGTGAAGCAGGAATGAACTAACCACTCAGCAACGGAGGCGAACACTGTCAAGAAACACAACTCGATGCAATCTGCACCAGAAATAGAAAGAACTGCTGCAGTGCGGTACAGAACGTAACTGAAGGAAATTTGCAATGAGTCGAAAATAGACAATAATTACACTGAAGTCAGTGTGATTCGAGATGGCTCCTGGACATTACAAATAAGGAACATGGTTCTTAAACGGGTCTAAGATGACTACGGACGACAATGCATGCTCTTGTTTCTATTACTCCACTAGCATGGATGACAACTGCTGGAGTGCCGTTGGTGCATGAGGACGTCCTGCAATACGGCTTCCCACACATCACAAATGTGATCGATGAGATTAAAATTTGGAGAATGGGCAAGCCACTTCATTATCCGAATATCCTCTCGTACCCCCCCCCCACCCCCCCCCCCACCCCCCACCCACCCTGTTCGATGCGGTCGCGCATTGTCAGTCATAAAACTGAAATCAGAGCCGAAGGCACCACTGAAAAGCCACACATGAGAAAAGTGCAGTGTCGCAATAACACTGAGTGGTGAGCGAAACCTATTCCAAACTTTTGTCAGTATGCCCACACCATAACACCTGGATCACCAAAATGATCATGTTCCAGAATATATCAGTGTGCATTAGTGTTCCCATCTGTTGCTATTTGAGAATATATCCAGCATTGTCGAACTTGATCGTTATAAAGGTCCAGGCGTTATGGTATGGGAAGACATATTGTTGCAAGGGCACATTGCCCTCCATGTCTTTGAACACGGTATACTCATCGCTCAACATTATTGTGCCACTGTACTCCTTCGCTATGTGCGTCTTTTCAGGAAAGCTTTAGGCCCTGAAATTATTTTTATGGATCCCAATTCGTGACAGCAGCGAATGGCACAAGTGAAGTAGTTATAGGAGCGAGAGTATATGCGGCTAGTGGACTGGCCTACTCGTTCCCCCGACTTAAATCCCAACGAACACGTGTGGGATTTAAATCCCAACGAGCGCTTGGGGGATGCGCTGGGGAGGCGTACTGCAACACGCCCACATACCATCCAACACTTGTCAACCGAACTGGTGCGGGAATGGAAAGCCCACCGCAAGAACTCCTTACGCTACACAACCATATCCCGTCTTTTTTAGTGTCCAGGGGTACATCATAAATCACGGTGAGTTAAATGCATACAATGTCCATTTAATAATAGTGTTTCTTTCTCTTCGTTTCACTGCGTATTTCTTTCAGTTAACCACTTTTCTGTACTGTACTCTACTGTAGTGTAGCATAGCAGTTCTTTCTGTGTATGGTCCAAGTTTCGTCCAGGTATGTTACTTACAACGTTCGTAAGTTACTTTAGTCCTTAGGTTTTGAACTTCAGTATACTTACCACAACATGTTTGGGGACTACAGTATCCGTTGATCAAGTTCCATAAAATAAGGAAACTCAGATTAATAAATCGCATTACTAACACATAGTGACAACTATGTAAAAATCTGCCGGGCGCAGTGACCGAGCGGTTCTAGGCGCTTCAGTCTGGAACCGCGTGACCGCAACGGTCGCAGGTTCGAATCCTGCCTATGGCATGGGCGTGTGTGATGTCCTTAGGTTAGTTAGGTTTAAGTAGTTCTAGTGGACTGATGACTTCCGATGTTGAGTCCCATAGTGCTCACAGCCATTTGAACCATTTGTAAATATCTATGTTTTCCTGCACTTTAACATTCCTAAAATTGCTATTCGATTAGGCATGGTCAAAAATAAAAGTCAGCATCAAATATGCATCGCCAAGGAAAAACTCATGTTCATGCATGATGCTCTTACAAAGCTCAATGGTAAACAAAAGTCAGCTCCTTTCGCATAAAAATGCTACTTCTATCCTGTGACATATACATCACAGCCACCATAGAGGCTGTCATTTGCAGCATAATCTATGAACATTATATGCTAACTCCTATAACGGCATAAAAACGAATAATGCATCTGCGTATTTATTTTTTATTTTTTTCTTTATTGCGATTTCATTTCCCTGCCCCACGCGGGCAGGGACTCTACTTATGTATCACAAAAGATAACATGCAGCATAAAGTTTTCAAAACAAGAACAGAAACTAGACTATAAGACCTAAAATCATGATCTGTACAGGCAGGAGAACACCCTATAAACTATGTATAGAAACTTTTTAAAGATGTTGTGAAACACAAATAAATTACATACGCATGTGTAGAGAGAAAACAATCTTGTATACTTTTTTATTTAGGTAGCTTGCAGTTGACGCAGAGGAAGAGGATGGCGCCAAACCAAGTAAGTGGACACAATAAGAACAAACAGTGTGCAATGGCCCTGAGGCAATTAGACTAAATTTTATTAGTAACAGTTGGTAGATGGTCTGCGAGTGATTACAAGCAGCGATGAGGTTCGCTGCAATACATCTATATATTTAGGCTAGGAAGAGTACAGCCACAGTTTAAACGTTGATTAAAGAAATTTGGATCGGCCAGAGAAGTCGACCATTCGTATATAAATAATAATGAAAGAGTTTTGGATCGACCACAGAAGTCGACAACTCGTATATGATGATAGGCTACAGAAAGGTAATGGGTGATGTGAGAGTAGGACACACACTTAGGGATTAATAGGCGAGGTATTTCCGCAGAAACATTATTATTAATTGTATCATGATGCAGAAATGTTACCCATACAGCTAATGAACGGAAACCGCGAATCTCACATAGGAAACACACAATAATAAGTACTGATATACGAATGCATAAAGCACATGAGAAATGTTTGTTATATTCATAGTTTTACATGTTTGAGCAGCAAGTTCACAACAAGCTACAAGCAAATTAAAGCAACAGGAATTGTTTCACTCATTTTTTCTATTATCACGATCTAGGATATCTTCAGTTCTGTCAAACGACCTGTGAATCTTGTTTGAATGCCTAGTTAAATTATGGAATTAAATGAAAATAAAATCTGAAGTATAAAACGATAGTTATTCTCATATCATTTCCATTTTCAATATGTAGACGTAAGATAACTGTGCGTCGAGCGCTGTTAGTAACTTGAATGAAAGTAAGCGCTGACTGGGATGAGTCACGCCTGATGTGAAATGGCAAAATATTAACAGGTGGTGCGAGAGTGCACTGACCGATGAATCAAGGTTAGGAACACTGGCTGCGCGAATAGATAATTCAAATGAAAGCCCTGCAGTCACCATGACAGTAACAACGACTGTAAATATTACTGCATTATGTTCAATGCAACATTGTCTATATTATCGCAGAAGAAGCTCTCCAGCACCGTCACTGTGGTGTAGTGGTTACGATACTAGAACGTTCCATGGGGGGTCGTGAGTTCACAACTCACTTGAAATCTACACTTTCAATTTCTATACCCGGTTCAGGTGTATTCTAGAAGTAGTCACAAACGTCGAGAATCATTGTACTGGAATGTTCAGTAACTTTATATATACCGTATGTTTTCTGGCCGGAAGCAGTTCGCTCCGCACTCTTATATGTGCAAGTGCTGAACAAACCTTCGATAAATGAAGTTAGGGTTCGTCATTCATCTAATTACACCATCTTCTACGTGACATTATTCTGGTGGAGACGCCGGGTATTGGAACTTGTGATAGCGCACATTATCGACGACACAGTGGCTCCCATCAGGCCACGACAGAGCCGTCGTTTACGGGGCGAGAAACGCGAGTTCCAGCCTTAATCAACAGATCGCAATCCATCGAAGACAGAAGAAGAAGAGGACGTTACGATGACAGCAACTGTGTGCCACCACATGAGACATCATTCAGGCTTCTCTGGTGACGATGGCCAAGATCCAAACAAGTGGCTTAGGTATATGAGCGTATAGCCAAATTTAACAGATGGGATGACACCCTGTACTCGGCTAACGTATTTTTCTACCTAGAGGGCACTGCCAAGCAATGGTATGAGAACAACGAGGAGAAGTTCACAAGCTGGAAAGTATTCCAGGTGAAACAGTGCAAGAATTTCGGCGACACACAAAGACAGAAGTGCAAGGCTTAAGATTAGTTAAAGTGAAAGGTGCAGCGTCCAGGAGAAACTACATCATCCTATATTCAAGACGTCTTGGAGCAGTATAAAATAGTGGATCTCAGAATGAAGGAGGAAGAAAAGGTTTCACGTCTCATGAAAGGTGTTGCTGAGGACATGTATCAAGCCTTACTCCTGAAGTTGGTTTCGGCAGCAGACGACTTCAAACACTGGTGCCGGTATATCGAGACGATGCATCAAAAAAGAATTAGACGCAAGAAGTTTGAACGGCTTCCAAACGTCTTATCGATGTTTGTGATGGAGGAAGCAATTGATTTTATAAGTGATCTTCGACAGATAGTAAGAGAGGAAGTTAAGAAGGCCCTTGGATTGCAAGACGAGCAAAAACCAAGGCGCTTCAAGATTTCATAAGGGAGGAAGTGGAACAGGCATTTAACTCAATCCCTCGTCCTTCATTTCCCCTTAAAAAGGTGGAAAAGTCGAAACCCAGGCGAAGTTACGTTCCTAGAATCTCGCATGAGGAACCTGTTTGGGCATCAAGGAAAACTGACATCCGCGCCAGAAGATAGGAGACCGATCTTAGCCGACGCCAAATACGGGAAGACGAAGATGAACAAGAAGATGTGGGTGCAGGGCTACGTAGGTCACCATCGCCGCAAGCTAGCCGCTGGAGAGGACGCACCCCAACACGCCGATCGAGGTCTCCGTCGCCGTTCACAAGCTCCAACCTGGAAAACTAAAGGGTGCGACCTTCCTTGGAGGTGAGACTACCGAAGACAAAAATCCTCCTGCGTCGATCACTACAAAAATGATAGGAAGCTACGTCGATATCCTCGTGTATGGCCGACCAGCCCAAGCTTTTGTGGACTCTGAAGAGTCCTCTTGAGTCATTTTGGAGAAGTACCGTCGCCAGTTGCAGAAAACCGTATTCGTCGACAGCAAAACATCTCTGCTGAATGTGGCTAATGGGAAATATCTAAAATCTACAGGAAGATGTACCGCTCGTGTGGGTATAAGTGCCCATACACAGCCCTCAGAATTCATCGTCTTACAAAAGTGGAGTCATGACGTCATTCTCGGATGGGACTTTTTGATAGTTTCTCAGGCAATTATAGATTGTGGTCGCTCGAAGATTATGCTAGACGAGATGACATACAGTGGACAGGAAGATGCGCACCCTAGTGTGTCGAGACTACGTGTGCTGGATGAAGTGTTCATTCCTGCAGTCATCGCTAGAAAAGTAACTGACATGTGTCATGTCATATAGCAACCCATGGATCTTGTAGTGGAATGTAAGAGAAGCATTGCACTGAAGAAAAACTTGGTCATCCCAGTCTCGGTCGTTTCGTTTTAGAGCGGATTCGGTGAATTGTGGATAGTTAACTGTCCCCGTGAACCGTAGATACTTCCGAGACGCATGTGCGTAGCCAACGCTGAGCCGTTAATTGGCGAACAGCTGAACGTCATAGAAACCTCCCATGCCAAGTCTGTGGGCGAACTGTTGCTACCAGTACGAGACGAGATCTTCTAGCTCTAGCTGCGGGAGATTAGCCGAGGGGCCTAAGGCGCTGCAGTCATGGTCTATGCGGCTGGTCCCGGTGGAGCTTCCAGTCCTCCCTCGGGCATGGGTGTGTGTCTGTTTGTCCTTAGGATAATTTAGGTTAAATATTGTGTAAGCTTAGGGACTGATGACCTTAGCAGTTAAGTCCCATAAGATTTCACACATTTTTTTTCTAGCTCGACTATCACCAGATCTCACTAAGTAACAACAGAAGAAGCTACTTCCCATTGTTCAAGAGTTCTATGAATGCTTCAATCCACAGGTGAAGAGCAAATTAGACAAATCGACTGTCAAGCACCGGATTAGCACTGGAGGCCATCAACCAATAAGCCAGAGAGCAAAAATGGCTCTGAGCACTATGGGACTTAACATCTATGGTCATCAGTCCCCTAGAACTTAGAAGTACTTAAACCTAACTAACCTAAGGACAACACACAACACCCAGCCATCACGAGGCAGAGAAAATCCCTGACCCCGCCGGGAATCGAACCCGGGTACCGGGGCGCGGGAAGCGAGAACGCTACCGCACGACCACGAGATGCGGGCAAGCCAGAGAGCACATCGTGTGTCAACAAAGGAACGTCGAAAAATTCGCGACGAGGTAGCGGAAATGATGAAGAATGACATCATTCAGCCTTCGCAGAGCCCTTGGTCGTCACCAGTGGTTCTCGTCTGGAAGAAGAATTGCAGTTGGCGCTTTTGTGTTGATTACAGGAAGGTTAATAAGATTGCTAAAAAGGACGTTCACCCTCTTCCACAAATTGACGATACACTAGATTGTCTGAAGGGGACTAAGTTTTTCTCAACCATGGACATGTACTCGGGATACTGGCAATTCAAAGTAAATGAGTCTGATCGTGAGAAAACTGCATTCATCACCCCTGAGGGCCTGTATGAGTTTGAGGTAATGCCGTTTGGTTTGTGTAATGCTCCAGTAACTTTTGAGCGTATGATGGATAATCTTCTAAGTCACCTGAAGTGGATGACGTGTCTTTGTTATTTATATGACATTATAGTGTTCTCAGAGACAAAAAATGGTTCAAATGGCTCTGAGCACTATGGGACTCAACTGCTGTGGTCATCAGTCCCCTAGAACTTAGAACTACTTAAACCTAACTACCTAAGGACATCACACACATCCATGCGCGAGGCAGGATTCGAACCTGCGACCGCAGCAGTCGCACGGTTCCGGACTGCGCGCCTAGAACCGCGAGACCATTCTCAGAGACATTTTATGAACACAAAGAAAGCCTGAGGGCCGTTCTTAAAGTGTTTCTAACAAGGCGGACTGACACATAATCGAAGAAAGTGTCTCTTTGGAGCAAAAATCAAAATACTTGGACACCTTGTGTCAAACGAAGGTGTGTGGCAAAACCCAGAAAAGGTGAGATCTATAACGGAATTTCCTACTCCTAAAAGTATTAGAGATGTGAAAAGCTTCCTCAGATTATGTTGTTATTACCGTCGTTTTATAAAAGACTTTTGTATCAAAGCGGTGCCACATCAAGAGTTGTTAAGCTGATGCTAAATTGATCTGGGGTGGTGCTCAATAAGATCCTTTCGATGTGCGGCGGAAAGCTCTGACGACTGACCCTGTACTTGGCCTGTATAGTGACAGAGCATCTACACAACTACACACAGATGCCAGTGGGTATGGGATCGGTGCTGTTCTGGTGCAAATTTCGGATGGAAAAGAGAAGATTATAGCCTATGCTTCTAGGACACTTACAATAGCCGAGAGAAACTACTCAACTTCAGAAAGAGAATGTCTTGCTGTGATCTGAGCCATGTGCAAATTTCTACAGTATTTCTATGGAAGGTTGTTGCAGACCATGAATCACTTTGTTGGTTGACAGGTCTTAAGGATCCAACAGGACGACTCACCAGGTGGGCACTACGTCTCCAAGAGTATGACATTGCCATAGTGTACAAAAGTGAGAGAAAACACCAAGGCGCTGTCTGTCCCTCAAGAGACCCTGTGCAAGACCATCAAGACTTTGATAAAGATAGTGACTGTCTCGCTGTACTCCAGGGTCTCTATGATGAACAGAAGATGGACGCCAAGATATTTCAAATTACGCTTGCCTGAAACCGGTCAGAGGATGTGAAAGGACAATTTAAGGTAGTTAATGGATTACTTTCCCAGAAAAGCTTTGGTCCGTTTGGAAAGAGGTGGCTACCAGTGATTCCTAAACACATGCGCTGAGATGTTCTACAGAAATTTTATGACACAACTGAGGTCGGATATTTAGGATTTATTAAGACATACGATAGGATCCGCAAGAGATTTTTCTTGCCAGGTTTATTTAGGAGTGTCCGTCCCTATGTGTTGTACTGTCGAAAGTGCCAGAGGAGAAAGGCAGTCCCTCAGAAACCACCTGGCCGACCAATTCCACCAGCCGAATCGTCTTTCCAGTGTGTTGGGATTGACCTCCTCGGACGATTTCCAACGTCTGCTAGTGGGAATAGATGGAGTATTGTTTGCACTGATTATCTGACACGCTACGCCATTACAAAAGCCGTGTAAACAGCCAAAACATTCTAGGTAGCACAATTCATCGTGGAAGACATTGTATTAAAACATGGTGACCCAAGGTCGTTAATTACTGATCGAGGGAATGTTTTTCAATCGAATCTTGTAACAGAGATAAACCGTCGGTGCAACATTACTCATCACGTGACGACTGCCTATCATCCGCAAACTAACGGGCTTACTGAGCGCCTTAATAAGACCTTCATCGACGTGCCATCAATGTTCGTCGTTGTTCAGCAGAGTTTGCCTATAACACCGCAAAAGAAGACGCCACAGGATTCACGCCATTTTTTTCTGGTGCAAGGGCGTGAGGCGACTACGACGATAGACACTGTGTTTCCGTTATATCCTGATAACGTGGACGGCGACTACATTGGCCAGGTGTTAACCAGAGCTGAGGAAGCTTGGCAGTTAGCTCGGCTCCGCGCGCTGCAGGCTCAAGAAAACGATTTCCGAAGGTATGGCGCAGACCTTTGCCCTCTTGTCTACTATCCCGGTGACTTCGTCTGGATTTTCACTCCTGTTCGGAAGGTTGGTCTCTCTGAAAAGCTCCTCAGGCACTACTTTGGATCTTATAAGGTTGTAAGACAGTTTTCTGATGTTACATATGAAGTTGAAGACTTCGACGCCGACGCAAGACGACGAACGATCAGAGATACGGTACACGTCCTTCGAATGAAGCCCTATGAGGATCCTGCAATCCAGGGTAAATTCGAAGCCCCAGTGACAGGCAACAAGCGGATAGGTGACGAAGAGCGTATCGGCAAAGGAAGTTCTAAGAAGGTCACCGCCAGGGCGAATATGTCATCGGGAGTCGGAGTATGCAGGAACTATGACCCGTTAACGGACTAGGACGACGTAACACCGAGACGCTGTTCTCATAACGAAGGGGCAATGTCGCAGAGGAAGCTAAGTACCAGTCACCGAGGTGTAGTAGTTGTAATACTAGATTGCTATATGGAAGGTCGAGAGTTAAAAACCCACCTGTTCTATATAATTTTAATTTCTATATGCAGTTCGAGTACGTTCCAGAAGTATCCACAATCATTGTACTGGAATGTTCTGTAACTATGTATATACCTTGTGTGTTCTGGCCGGAGGCAGTTTCCTCCACGATTTTGTCAGTGCAAGTGCTGAACAAGCCTTCGTTAAGTGAGTTACACCTTCTTCTACGTGACAATATTGTATAACTATGTTACATCTAAGTATGAATTTTATGTAAGGACAGTTATATGCTGATATAATTTAGAGCATTTATGGATTCTGTGATGATAAACAATATACATGAACGGCCTAGTCCTGGCGTAAATTAAAAAAAAAATGTGAGTGTTGTTAAGTAAAAGTGGACAGCGCTGCGCCGAAGTTAGGTGAAAAACATGTGAATGTTATTAGGTATAAGTGGATGGCACTTCGCCAATGTTAAAAAAAAAAAGGAAGCGTTATTAAGTAAAAGTGGAAGGCACTGCGCTAATATTAGAGGAAAAACGTGTGTTGTGTAAAGATGGCATTCCGCTGACAACGTATATTGTTTAGTTCCTATCATATATAAACATCAAAAAGTGTAGTGAATGCATGAGGTGATTTAATGTTTAGCATTGGTAAGTCAATTGTTTTGGTTAATTGGCCTGATATTTTAGGAACAACACCTTCTTTTTTTTTTCAAGAATTTCCATGACTAAGGGAGTTCGAGAGCTACTGACAGACTGGAAACTTCAATTTTTTTTAAATATGGGGCAAAACATTTTCTCATTTCCTAACTTGTTAATTGTCTTTGAGATCAGGTTGGTTTTGGAAATCAAATAATGAAAGAGATGTGTGATATTCCTGGCTGTGGCCACCAGTACTTTATCTTGCTAGAAGGTCGTCTTGATGCAGCTTGATACACGTGAAGTAGCATGTGGTGCAAAAGTGGAGTAAGATACAAGCAGCAGATGGTACAGTATGTACTATTCAAGTGGGAGAGTCAGCCAATTGTACTGAACTTTCTTCTGATAGGTCGCCACATTCTGGTGTTATGCATCAAAACGCCTACCTCTCTTATCAATTATTTATATACTTTTCATTGTATTTAACCCAGTTTTCAGTATGACAATCCCTCATGGATCCGCTACGAGTCTACCTTCATTGCTTATCAAATTTCAATAGTCTTGAGAAACATAAGAGTAATGATATTACAAGTGAAGTGCTTCGGACACCTTCGGGTCGCTTTGTCGTACCTGGGAGACGAAGTACTTCGCCTGCGCTAGTCACTTTGTTTCGGGTATTCTTCTGAGCGGGACGTGTATCTCTGTTTCAGATGGACAAGTCGTACTCTATACCAGAGATTGTCAGAAAAGTTACCGTACTATTAAGAAAGCTAAACCGGGTGTTGTAGAAGACAGCATAAAAAGTGATATTTTAAAATATAAATAAACAGGACACATTAATGAGAGGGGTCTCTACCATCATTGTCAGTACGACAGACCATGCCCTCTGTACGTGCAGAGACTGAGCTGTGCAAGTGTCATCGCACAATTCAAGTTCGAGATGACAGCATGGCAGCCGCCGCCGTAGAAGATCCGATAGCCGACGAGCTGGGGACACAATTCTAGAAGACGATAGGTTGGTGGAAAGAACGGTTAGGGACTCTTACTCAATCTCTACAGATCTCTCGGGCTTCCAGATCCGACTTCCACCACGACAAGACATAACTTATAACCTGCAGAAGTACTGAGACACGTTGCTTTTATGGCTGTCCATAATGGTGAAGGTGTTACTGGTGTATGATTTGGTGCACGATTTATATCCCACAAACGTTGGACAGGATTCATGTCGAGCGATCTAGGTGGCCAAATCACAAGCTCGACCTTTCGACAATGTTCTTCAACCCCATCTACAATAATTGTGGCCCTGTGACACAGGGCATTGTTATCCATAAAAATTCCACTGTTTTTTGGGAACCGATATGGTCACGAGCTCAGGAGAAACGCTGCAGGCGAGTCGTGCTGGCAGCAAAGACACCCGCATCGGTCGTCATAACGGATGCGTTCGTCGTATGTCCCAAATTGATTTCTGCGATTATTTCTCGCACGATTGCTTGTCTGATAGCACTGACATTTCTACGCCAACGCAACTGCACTCGGTCAGTAAGTCAAAGCCGTCGGCAACTGCGTTGCCCGTGGTGAGAGGTAATTACTAAAAATTGCTATTCTCGGCACACTATTGACGTTTTGGATTTCGGAATATTGAATTCCCTAACGATTTCAGGAATGGTATACCCCATGCGTCAGCTACAGTTACCTTTCCGCATTCAAAGTCTGTTACTTCCCGTCGTGGGGGTATAATCACGTCGGAAACCGTTCTAACTTGTGTCACCTAGGTACCAACAACAGCTACACTAATGCACTGCAATTTTATACGTGTGTAACTGATACAATCGCCATATACACTCCTGGAAATGGAAAAAAGAACACATTGACACCGGTGTGTCAGACCCACCATACTTGCTCCGGACACTGCGAGAGGGCTGTATAAGCAATGATCACGCGCACGGCACAGCGGACACACCAGGAACCGCGGTGTTGGCCGTCGAATGGCGCTAGCTGTGCAGCATTTGTGCACCGCCGCCGTCAGTGTCGCCAGTTTGCCGTGGCATACGGAGCTCCATCGCAGTCTTTAACACTGGTAGCATGCCACGACAGCGTGAACGTGAACCGTATGTGCAGTTGACGTACTTTGAGCGAGGGCGTATAGTGGGCATGCGGGAGGCCGGGTGGACGTACCGCCGAATTGCTCAACACGTGGGGCGTGAGGTCTCCACAGTACATCGATGTTGTCGCCAGTGGTCGGCGGAAGGTGCACGTGCCCGTCGACCTGGGGCCGGACCGCAGCGACGCACGGATGCACGCCAAGACCATATGATCCTACACAGTGCCGTAGGAGACCGCACCGCCATTTCCCAGCAAATTAGGGACACTGTTGCTCCTGGGGTATCGGCGAGGACCATTCGCAACCGTCTCCATGAAGCTGGGTTACGGTCCCGCACACCGTTAGGCCGTCTTCCGCTCACGCCCCAACATCGTGCAGCCCGCCTCCAGTGGTGTCGCGACAGGCGTGAATGGAGGGACGAATGGAGACGTGTCGTCTTCAACGATGAGAGTCGCTTCTGCCTTGGTGCCAATGATGGTCGTATGCGTGTTTGGCGCCGTGCAGGTGAGCGCCACAATCAGAACTGCGTACGACCGAGGCACACAGGGTCAACACCTGGCATCATGGTGTGGGGAGCGATCTCCTACACTGGCCGTACACCTCTGGTGATCGTCGAGGGGACACTGAATAGTGCACGGTACATCCAAACCGTCATCGAACCCATCGTTCTACCATTCCTAGACCGGCAAGGAAACTTGCTGTTCCAACAGGACAATGCACGTCCGCATGTATCCCGTGCCACCCAACGTGCTCTAGAAGGTGTAAGTCAACTACCCTGGCCAGCAAGATCTCCGAATCTGTCCCCCATTGAGCATGTTTGGGACTGGATGAAGCGTCGTCTCACGCGGTCTGCACGTCCAGCACGAACGCTGGTCCAACTGAGGCGCCAGGTGGAAATGGAATGGCAAGCCGTTCCACAGGACTACATCCAGCATCTCTACGATCGTCTCCATGGGAGAATAGCTGCCTGCATTGCTGCGAAAGGTGGATATACACTGTACTAGTGCCGACATTGTGCATGCTCTGTTGCCTGTGTCTATGTGCCTGTGGTTCTGTCAGTGTGATCATGTGATGTATCTGACCCCAGGAATGTGTCAATAAAGTTTCCCCTTCCTGGGACAATGAATTCACGGTGTTCTTATTTCTATTTCCAGGAGTGTATATATGTGCATATCACTATCCCATGACATTCTCATCTCAGCATTGAAACTTCTGTCAAGCAGGCGTAAATACACCGAGAGGGATAAAACCTCAGCACCAAACAAAATTAATGTTGTGTAATGAACTTGCGGGACTACATTTGTAATCACAGATTAACCCAAGTGCGGGATAAACCACTGTAAATGTTAAATGTTAGTTCAACTAGTGTAATGGCCAGAATACCGAATTCAAGCATACAAAGATAAATTCATTGAGTTGTACAGGTTCCAGAGATCAATTGCTCGGATGGGGTTCGATGTCTGTTGCGCTTGATCGGTCAATACAGGGACAGTTAGTGCTTGTTGTGGATGACGCTGGAATTATCATCCGATAATGTCCCATACATGCTCGAATTTAGACAGATCAGGAGATCTAGCAGGCCAAGGAAACATATCAACACTCCGTATAGGATGCAGGGCTACAACAGCGGTATGAAGGCTAGCGTTGTCCTGTTCATGAAGAGCAGCGCAGTAAGTCGAATCACCAGACTGATATACAAATTTTCAGTCAGGATTGGTGGGATAACTACGAGAGTGCTCCTGCTGTCATACGAAATCGCACCCTACACTTTAACTACCAGTGTATGACCAGTGTCTCTATCAAAGAAACAGGTTGGTTGCAGACCCTCAACTGGTCTCCTTCTAACCAACAGACGACCATCACTGGCACCAGAAAACACGACATACCCCCACCCTGCCCTCCAATGGCCTCTCGCTTCATATCACGGAGGTCGCAATCGGCGGTGGTTTGGGGTCAGTGGAATGCACGCTGCAGTACTTCTGGCTGGGAGTTGTCACTGAAGTAATCGTTGTGCCACTGTAGTGCCAGCAGCTGCTCAGACTGCTGTTGCAGATGCAGTACGTTATGCCAGAGACATAGGCCGAACACGTTAATCTTCGCTCCCGGTAGTTCCACGTGGCCGCCCGGAGTCCGGTCTTCTTGCGGCAGTATATTCTCGTGAGCACTGTTGCCAGTAATCATGTTCAGTGGCTACATTCCTGCCAAGTCTTTTTTCAGTATCACAGAAGGAACACGCACCGTAGCACTATTACACGAACTCGTTCGAACTCAGCGAGCTGTTGATAATAGCATTTTTGTCACCTTAAAACCAATGACTAGGATCAACGCACTGCTTCAAGTCTCAAAGGTGACTAACGCTCACGACGGTTACAGCGTGTATTTAAAACAAACTTGGTTTGCATCCTCACAGTGGCTCTACTAAGGCCACCCATGCGACCGGTGCGAAATTTGAACAGACATCACACTGAAACAAGCCTACCAACTTTGGGTTACGTTGCACAACTCCTTCTTGGTGTTGCGACTTTTTGCCGTCAGTCTTAATGTTTAACCAATGTGTAACAACATTTAATGTCATTTAACGTGAACGCACATGTGAAGGAATGCTGCCTTATTCTGTTATAAACCAAATATTATTCACTCTTACTGTAATTTTTTCTGAGCGTGATAGAATGTTTATAACATTCTTATTGTTAAAAATCGTTATCATGTATTATTTTAGCACGGAAAGTGGTCAGTTGGAGTCTAAACATGTCTGTTCAACACAAGAAGGATGTGAGGTGGGTGTGAATGACATTCAGACGATAACTATTAGGCAACGGATTAACAGAACTGAAGACAGGCACTTTTCGAGGGGTGTGCTCACGGGAGTGACTTCTATGTCGATATCTGTAAGATGTCGGTCATATATGTGATATAATCTGGGTAGTGAACCGCCGCTATACTACTTTAACTGTCGAAGGGGCTTTCACTTTCGCGAAGTCTGAATGTGCTCCAGTTCAGAACTGTAGTGTTTTTCCGCTTTTATTACAAAATTAAAACTAGATAAAGTATGGGTCTGTACTCTTTTCGCCTCTCGTGCGTTGATGTGTAAATCATCATGATGAATTTTGAATGATTTTGAGCTAACGAATATATCGTACACTGCGATCACGAAATGGTTTCTGTGCGAGCAGGCTTTTTATTTAACTTGGGAATTCTGCTACCACTGTTGTAACACACTTGACGCTACTTTACCTCATTTTAATAAGGTTACCATTCTGGTTGTTTTATGACTGCTAATTGTGGGAACACTTTCCGTTGATTTGAGATTATTCTCTGGTGTCGTGTACATCAGTTTCAGACGTTACAATAAAACAGTTTTTCATTTATTCATTTCTATTTCATTTAACATTTCTGATTATTTTGTTAACTGACAGGATCGCAGGTACATGTTATCATTTCAGCGAGTTTAGCTCCTTGGTATGAAAGCAGACTTGTACGGCTCGACCTACGGCTCCATCAAGCTATTCTTTTTCAACAGAGCCTTGCACAACCCAATTATTTAGGTGTATCCACACGGAGGTGAAGTGGTAACGGGACGATGAGGATGTGGTTGTTTTGATTGTGTGTGAAGTACCACTAAGTTATGCCCGTCTGATTTCAGACGATTACGTGAAGTTAAGATAGTAGGGTTGGGTGCGTGTATTTTTTTTTTTTTTTTTTGTAAGCTTGTGTTTGGTGTTTTATGTATGTGTTATTAGTCCCTAAAGAGGCGCGTAAGGAATAATTTTAGGCGTTTGTGGGAAGCTTCTGGTGGTTTGTTGCTTAATTTTGAATGAGAAAGTGGGGCAAAGTTCGTTTTGTTTCGTAAAATTTTGTGGATTTTTCTTGGATAGGTGTGTAAATGGTGGGTTGGCCTACGAAGTCTCTTATGTGTGTGTCCGGGACGTATCTGCCAGCGCCTGAGATGACACGGAAAACTGTTCCGGATACGTTGCAGTCTGGATAATGCTGTGTCTGACGCCACAGACCATCCTCTGAGCCACACAGGATAACTGGAAGTATGAGCTGGCGCCAGAGGAGGAGTTGGCACTAGATGGTTCAACCGACGCCTTTCAACAGGGGATATAGCCTACAGAAGAGCCTGTGGTGGTGAGGTGCCTGTTCCATGTTAGGCGTCGATCTATTTCGAAGACCAGATAAATAACGGAACTTCTCCAATCTAAATCTCTGCCGTCAGTGGTGAGTTGATGATCGGGGAGCTTGATTTTAGGGGCGAAATAGGTGGCCTGGCACTTTGTAGGGTTGATTTTTATTTTCCGGCGGTTGGACCAATGCGTTATGTTATCGAGAGGTTTCTGGAGATGGCGGTGTATAAGGAGGAGACTGCGACTGCTTCTGTATGTAGTGGTATCATCCGTAGACAGCAATCTCTCCGCCAATCTGCCTAGGGACGTCGTTCGTATACATGGTATAAAGGACACGAACTAAAACCGAACCTTGCGGGACTCCTACCGCAATCCGTCGTGTCTGGCTGGACTTGTCTCTGTTCCTTACGAAGAACTGACGTCCTGTTAGGAAGGAGTCAATTATCCATGTTCTGTGAACTGGGCACCCTATCTGATCTAGTTTCTAGATTAGGCCACCGTGCTAGGCGGGGTCAAATGCTTTTTCTTTGTCCTGGAACATTGCTCCTGTTTCTTCTTTCCTTGCTCTGGCCAGACAAATGTGTTTTACCAAATGAAGGGATTGTTGGATAGTGGAATACTCAGCGCGGAATCCAAACTGTTCAGGCATAAGGATATTCTTTTCAGTCAGGAATTGGTGGAGGGGTGAAAGGATTATTAATTCCAGGGTTTTACACTGGTCAGTTAGGAGAGAAATGCGTCTTTAGCTTTCGGGAAGGAGCAAGTGTTTATTGGGTGTCGGTAGGGATATGACCTTTGCTGTTTTCCACGCTGAGGAGAAGTATGTGAGTTTCAATCAGGCATTATAAACGCTTGGTAGGTAGGATATGGTGGGAGGGGGAAAGTGTTCTGGGAGTGGGGTGTGGACGCGGTCGAGGCCAGGAGCTTTGTGGTTACTCCACGGCGTGTGAGTGCACATATTGTATTTCTTATCTGAGTCACTCGTCCGATAACTATTCTCTCCTGCCTATCACTCACGTCATTGTTGATGACGTGAGTTTGGAATTTTGACTTCAATGATTTTGCCATTATTTCCTCCTTTTCTTGCTCGTCGTATGCAAGACCGTTCTCGCAGTGGAGTGGCTTGTTTCCTCTGGTGGGAGCTTTCCGCTGCCAGGTTATTTTACAGATTTTGATTCTGGATATGTCTGCTTCAGCGGATCTTAGTTTCTCCTCCCAGCAGCGGCTCCTTTGCTCTTGTGATATTTGTCTCACCTGGTCCTCTAGACTATGCACCAGGCGGTGATTGGCTGGATCGCAGTAGAGATGCCACAGCTTACGCCTCCTGCGTTTGGCGACTTTGAGGTCCCTGATGGCAGGGGGCAGGTCCCTAGCGTCAGGATCAGCGGTTATCCTGACGCTAGTTGCAAAAGCGCAGGCGTGGAGGATGCCAGTGAATTTCTCAATGGGTTCGACCACGTGTCATTCCGTCTGAAGTGAGGGAATTTCCTCCATGTGCTCTCCCACCAGGTAGGTATATCTGTCCCACTTTGTAACCATATGTGTGTTTGTCTTTCTCCCGGCATCGTCTTCGATACTGGCGAGATCCAGCACTACAGGACTGTGGTCGGAGTCCAGGTCGTAGTGCTCTGGGTCGCCGCATCGAGATCCGAGTTTTTCGCAACAAAAATATCTAAAATATCAGAATTTCTGTCCGCATTGACAGGAATGTGCGTGGGCTAATCTGGGGCAATGATACTAAGGGTGGCGCGCCCCTCGACGAACCCCCGCAAAGTCCTGCCACTTGGGTTCTCGGCACGGCAAGCCCAGGCTCTACGTTTCGAATTTAGGTCCCATCCCACCGATACACGATTGTCTACCTCAAGCAGTACCTAAAGACCTTGTGTACTGATACGTGAAGTGTGTAGGGGGGGGGGGGGGGGGGGTTACGCCGAAATACTTTGCCGAGGGGTTTGGCCAATTTTTATTTCTATACCGGCAGCCTCGATAGCTTTAGTCTGCGGACGTTCCAAGGAGCTGAAGCACATTTTGCCCTTAACCAATACCGCTGTCCCGCCGGTCGTACCGGTGGATCGCGTAGTTTCTGACAGCGAATCGGTCGTCGGGCTTCAGGGGTTTTTCCGTCAGACACATAATATCGATGGCATACCGATCTAGATAATCTTCTAAAACGGTTTTCCATTGGCGTTCCATGCTGCTGTTTCTATTGTTTTGGACGCAGGGGGATCCATCAATGCATATCATCAATGTCATTGCTCTTTAAACAATAACTTTAAATTTTGTTAGGGCATCAGGCGCCGCTCGTGCTTTGCAAAGATATCCTTAAACGTGTTAAATAAAGTAATGAAGGTGAATCCTGAAAACAGTTGCAGCAGCTCTCTCAGCTCTTCGAGACACGACAACGGGACAGGCAACTACGAGCTCGAGCTTGGAAACTTTTACCAAGGTTTTGCAATTACTAGTCAGTTAGAAAATGAAGTAAATTGTCTCTGAAGCGCCAACAGATTGATACTGTTAGCTGACATACAAGATGTGTTTTACTAAATTACGAATATTCTGTGTGGTATAGCAGCTCAAGTGGTAGCAACAATTTCTGCGATAATTCGTGCACCTACATTGTAGGCTGTTGGAGTAGATGACGGTTATTTGACTTTATTTCAGTGATCATAAAATCTAGTAGTACCTACGCATTGGGTAGCCGAGGCCGCTGGTTAATGTAGATTCGATTAACAAGGAAGTGAATGAACTGAACTGGGTATAATTCTCTCCAGGAACCCAGTCAGAATTCTCATCCTGTGTGGGGCACCTACGTTATGAGAAACCATTACCAAGCAATATGTGGACTTTGGTGGTCTTGAGGATCGCTGACTTGTATTCGAATCCCACGCTAGGCAACTGTTTTTAATTGGCACACACAGATCCTTTTCACCTCTGTTAACGCCAAGTAAACAATGCGAGAATGGCGGTGGTTCCAAAATCACATTACACGCATGTCGGTTCGCTAACGTCAAAAGGTTCGGATGGGACACAGCAGAGGCTGAAGGGCGGGATGTTGAAACTCTGTCACCAATAATCTTTCTTAAACTTGCAGCTTTATTCCAGTTGTTGAACCAAACGTCATTAATGTCACAGGATATTTGTTCCATCTGTTATTTGAGCTTGATATGTTAGGTATACTGGTTCTGTGGAGGGATTCGGAAGTGGACCTTCCCTATTGCAGGATTTAATCCCTTCGTGATGATATAGTTCCATCAATTCTTCCCCTGTTCATAAGTAAGTTCGCCGGCTTCGACTGTGGTTTATGTTTGTCTGCAGTGTGCTGCAGTCTTTTCTGCTCGCGGCTCTGTGAGTATGTGCATTTTGAATCTTACAGGTGTGGTATAAGAAATGGTTGAAATAGCTGTCAAGCAAGGGTGAAGTCCAGCAGGTGTGGATTTCTGAGCTGTATTGATTTTTTGTCTGCTTTTATATAGGTCTCATTGTTGAAACTGTTAAATGCAATGCCATTGTTGGTCTTTCTTATGTACTGTCGAAGCTAACACGGAGCGGATTTGACATTAGGATCTTTACTTTGTGCTGTGGTGGAACTGAATTTCGTGCCGCGATTTGTGCTAACGCAGAGCAGCCTTGACAATCGTTTCAGCGCTTTATGGTGTGGTAGATGGAATTGAGTTTCGGGTAAAATCCAACTGAGGTCGGTGTTTCAACTGGTGTTGAAATATCCAGAGTCAAGCTGCAGTGGTAAGTCTAGAAAGAGACAGAGCTGCGGTAGACAATCTGAAGTATCTAAAAAACTAACAACAATGTCACATGAAATAGGAGAGCATTGTAACTGCAAGAAGAATTGAACTGATTAGCTATCTGATGAAGAGAAGTCTACATTAATATCTAATTTCACTTTTCTGAAGGACTGAAATGAGCAAAGTTGTCACCTGACACGACTAATTTCTGTTGACAATGTACAACTCCAAAGGCCTCGCAGAGATGAGACAGTAGCTACTTTGCGTGATCATACACTTCATTATAAAGTCGGAATATTGAGAGACAATAAGTGACAAAATTACTGTTTGTCAAAAGGCCTTTATATCACTGCATGGTATTGCAAAGAAAAGATTAGAAACTATCAGGAATTCCTTAAAAAATGAAGGCATGGTGCCAGTTGATAAACGAGGTAAACACGGAAACCAAGTTCATAAATTTTCAGCAGAAACACAGCAAAACATCAGCGCTCACATCAAGTCGCTTAAAGGACGGTGCAGTCACCACAGCATAAATAAAACACAGAAACTGTATTTGCCTAAAAAGCTCACAATCAACAAGATGTTCAAGTTGTTTCAAAAAAATAGTTCAAATGGCTCTGAGCAATATTGGACTTAACTTCCGAGGTCATCGGTCTCCTAGAACTTACAACTACTTAAACCAAACTAACCAAAGGACATCACACACATCCATGCCCGAGGCAGGATTCGAACCTGCAACCGTAGCGGTCGCGCAGTTACAGGCAGTAGCGCTTAGAGCCGCTCGCCCACAGCGGCCGGCTCAGCGTAAAAAACAATCTAATCAGAGAAGAAGATAGGTTACAAACACAGAGTTGTTGTATATGGATTTCCAACTAAATCTTCCATATACAAACATCAGCACCAATATTGTCTATTATAAGCGACAGCTTTCTCTATATCTATTTTACATCATCGATTCTCAGACAGCAATTCAGTGTTTTATGTTTATCCTGAAACTATAGGGAAGAAATGTGCAAATGAAGTACTTTCTTACCTGTATCATTATGTTACTTCGTTTCTGTATCCTGAGTGGAAATCTTCTGTGATTCATGTAATGGTCAAAACAAAAATTACACCCTTTTGAGGTCCATCCATTATCTTGTCCATCAAGCAAAGCGATTTGAGTGAGTTCGTGTGACATTCCCAGTAAGAGGTCATACACACCTGGAAAGTGACAAAGATGGAAAAGAAAAGTCTAGCTGCGAAAGGACTGGACAGACAAAATAGAAGACACGCGTGCGAAACCCACTCCTTTTCAGGCTGATGAAGTAGATGGCTCAGTGATACGTGTCTGAATTGAATTCTGGCAACCAAGATAACGACCAAAATGTCCATTCCCATCGCGAATTATTAAGAAGATGAAGACAGAACGTCACCATCCAAGGTTTATCATACATCCTTACACTTACAACGAATCTTCAATCACATCAGTTGTTACTGCTCCTGCAGGACGAATGGAAGAGGAATCAGAACTTGCAGAAGGAGAGTCTTAGTTCCCTTCACCCTGTTACGATGGTAGGCTGGTAAAGACTTTAGTCACAATAATTAAATGAAACTAGATCAATCAGCGTGTGGAATACCAGGTCCTGCTTTATTATAACAAACCTATTGAGATACCATACTAATAAGAGGTCACAATTGCAATGTTTTAGGACTGTTGCCTATCACCAAGGAAAAGTCTCGTGATCTGCAAGAACTGAAGGTGTTCTGTGATACTGGGCCCAAGAGTAACATACAAATATTCTTTTCCGGCAGTGAATTGACAAACATGTTTTGTGTTATTTGTTAGTAATAAGCAAAAAGTGAGAAATGAAGAGTGTGGGCTACCAAAACTGTGATTTATGCTGATATCTGGAATTATGTCCTATTAACTACATTTTTCATGCATTAGTTTTAACCATTTATTGTTGGTAGTTGTATACCAGATGATTTTAAGGTACAAAAGTTGAGTCTTGGGCTTATTAATAATTAAAATTAGCACGCCTTCAGTGAAAATAAAAACAGAGAATTGATAAACACTATTGTTCCTAAAACCTGATTAGTCATGAACATCCTGTACAATAATGTCTAGACTCAAAGATGAATAGATTTTCGTCAAGGGTGTCGTAGAAAATTTTTATAGCTAAGTATCTTCACAATATCACATTACATTCTGACTTTTACAATAGAATTAGTGCACTATGCAAAGAAATTAAAAAATAAACATTCAGATAGAAAGACATACAGGCTCGAATTGTTAATAATAGTTTTTTCCACTTTCAAGAAATCCTAAAGAAATGGCTTTTGACTGTATTGTACAAAACTTGAAAAACATATTTCAATAGCCAATTCAACTGTACGTTTTAAACTTTATAATTGCTCTCCTGAAAAATCTATAAAATGGGCTTACCCCTTCTTTCCGTGTGATCTTCAATTTGTTTTCATAAACTGAAGTGCGTATAACTTTGTCAGAATATAGTTGAATCGTATGAATGTAGTTTAAAATTTAAACTTCGTGATTGTAATATTGATGACAGTAGTGTCTCAAATGACAGATTTGACATCAGAACTCTCAGAATTTTTGAGTTATGGATGGAAATGCCTACCGACCATATTAATGCAGTAGCCTCGAGTTACGAGACTGTAGTCAGCAATATTGGTGAGAAATTTTCCCGTGCTCACAGCTCCCTGTCATCTACGACCTGTTCCGTCCTACATTGATGTATGAAGATACGGAGCCACTGTCATCTATAAGGGGCAACCTAGAAATTGCGTTGAGTGCTGTGGAAGAGGTCATGTGAGCGCTTAGCAGATACAGAGGCGTGTGGCCCAGCTGATGGTCGTCGAAGAAGGAAGACTCTCAGCTATCACAACTACACAGGTAACTTACACAGCGGCTGCCAGTGGACAGTAAACCGAAACCCCGATTACGGCAACGACCCCCAATGACAACTGCGGAGATGTTCTTCATCTGACCACAAAGGACAGAACTTCCGACTATAGCTCCTATAGTGGCCCAGAAAAAACACTGACACTGTCTCAGGGCAGCCCAGAACGTTACAACACTAACAAGGGAAACTCCAGATCGCAACCCCCCCCCCCCCCTTCCTCCCATTTAACATTTAGTGGTAAGATGTCCCAATGGATTGCCCGTCAAAAGCTAAACGCAGACCAAGCGTGAAAACATGAATAAGGAAGCAAAATAGAAACAGAGAACGATGCAAGCTCTGCATGTGCAACTTCGAGCTAGTTGAAATGACTATGGAGTTGTGGTCATTGGGTCACGGTGCTGGGCTGTGATGGGCGAGATCCAGTTTCAAATCTTCCTCTCTTTTTTTTTCATAAAATTACTAACCGTCAGTCCGGAAGTTGACGTGTCTGTTCGCTGTGTTAAAAATTGTGTCTGTATTGTGGTGTCATGTCCGTTTGCAACAGCGACTTATAATTAAGGGTCTCCAGACATACATACCTAGTATTTGTTCAACGCCGGCCGGTGTGGCCGAGCGGTTCTAGGCGCTTCAGTCTGGAACCGCATGACAGCTACATCGCAGGTTCGAATCCTGCCTCGGGCATGGATGTGTGTGATGTCCTTAGGTTAGTTAGGTTTCAGTAGTTCTGAGTTCTCGGGGAATGATGACTTCAGAAGTTAAGTCCCATAATGCTAAGAGCCATTTGAACCACTTGTTCTACACAAGTACAAAATTTTATGCCTCTTGCGTTCCGTTTTGGAAGTTTTGTCTCTTGAATTACTTCATTGCAACATAGTTCACAGCAGTTTATTTGCTGTTTTCTTTTCTGTGAGTGGTCTATGATGCATCTCGTCTGCTTTCGCTTTCATCAGATATACTTGTGACGATAATATATCCTTGCCACATAACTCGTACGGTAAGCTAATGTATAGTATGACAATTGGGAAGACTACATAAGGAGAGCAGACACATCAATGACCGGAAGGAGAGTTCATAAATTAGTAAGAAAAGGAAGAAAGGTAAGGACCGAAGGAGGTTTGAACGTAGATCTCCTGCTTCGCAGTCCAACACCATGACCACACAACAAAAACGCCTTCGTTCGTACAAGTCGATAAGTGTTGCACAACTTCAGCTTGAACCTTTCACTGTTTCTATTTTACTTCTTTTTTTACAGTTCAGTACTCCTTCTTCTTGTTGTCATGCTTGATATGTGTTTAGTTTTTGACGAACTATCCACTCGGAAATTTTGCCACTAAATTTGCTCGTACGAAGAATCGCTTCTCGGCATTTGGGGAGCTCAATATGTAGAATTCTTCTCCAGGGTCATCACAAATCATCTATGCGTCTATAGATCAACATTGTCCCGAAAATCCTTCATTTCTCTGTTAATCACCATTGTCTCTGTAAACCATCATAATCTCTAATAATGGATGGGGGCGTTCAATGCAGGTGTTGTACACTTGCCACACCTGCTGCTCAGAGTTACTGTCCTAACCGGCATCCAAGTCTCCTAACATTAAACATAAATACCTACAAGTTAAACTAAATTCCCAAAAAACCTCATAGTTAAAATTCCAGAGTCCTACGTCAGAACATAAATGCCAAGTTTAAACAAAATACGTTCATAAACAAAGAAGTTAGAAAACGCACTCCGAACCAGTACCATTACAGACACACTACCTTGCTGCATGGGCTCGTTACTATCCGCCTTGCATTACATCAAGCAGTAAAATACATTTAATCACATGACATACGGGGGTGAAACGCGATTTTTAGTTCAAAACATGGAAGCCAACTAGGGACAGCGATACTAACGAAAAGGAGACTTGTTATTATCTACGCTGAAACTCTAACTGCTGGAGCTACGGCTTGCACGTTTCAAAACTCGTGAGTCATCAATACATATGCTTCGTCAGGAAGTGACAATCGCACAATGGAGCAGAGTTTTTCAAATATGGCTGTTGGGTGTATGCCATGACAATATCATTACTCCTGGAGAATTTAACTCTGGTCTCAGTCCCAAAGATAAAGTCTATAATTTTAACACGTCCATAAGTTACACATTCTGACACGTGGGAGCTTAAAAACGGCAATGTGCCTGCGAAAGGTTCACACAAAATCTACGTCTATAGCGACTTAAAGAACGGGGTACAGCAGACCAATATTTTTCCTACAAGTTCTTCCTTCCACGTCGCTTATGGATCTGCATTGAATGACAAAAAGCCCATCTTACACCGGGCAAGGGCAAAACGCCCATCTTACCCCAGGTAACGCCAAAAAACCCATCGAGAGCGGCGATTTTGGAAATTAAGTGAGTTGTACCTGCAATATGCCGCATGTCGCGAGCGTCATAGCAACACATAAGAGGACTGTGAGAGGATGTTTACTTCTTATAACCGTGTTTTCTGTGTTTTAACATGGTGGATTCAGTATACCAAACAGAAATAAAGAAAAGTGTTAACGGGTTATTCCCGTGAAAAAACTTCATTTAATAACAATACGGTTGAATTAAAGATCATTTACGTGAGGGATGTATGTGTTGTTTTTCATATTTTTGTTAATTTAAGGGGAGCCGGAGGTGGTAAAATCCATAAAATTACGATTTTTGTGCTACCGAAAATTAATTGGAACATTCCTCTTTAATGAAAACTTTGAATTATTGTTCTACTCGCCCTAGAAGTGGAGTTATTACCATTTTCCCCCACGCCTGCAGAGGAAATGGGTGACCGCTGAATGCATCTAACACCCTCTCGTGACTTCCTGGCGAACTGCTTGGGATTTTCTAGGCCTGTTACGCAAACAGCGCCTTATGTTACGCATACAGCGAGTGTGCAAGGGTTGGCTACATTGTTTTCTGTGACAAATGAAGCGCTAAGAGCGCGGAACATCGTCTCTTTGCTGTTTACAGTTTCGAATTAGTTCAGTGTTGCGCCTGTTGTTGGTAGTATTATGCTTCTTGTGTAAAGCGTTGTTCTGGTTACGATGCCACGTTTTAGTAACCGTGTATATAATAAGAGGAAGAACGTAGGAAAAAGAAAATTAACACTAATACCAAGTTGCGATACTACAATTACTGAAACAGTGCGTTCTTCTGCTAAGCAACACATGGCCGGCCATAGCCCTGTGACATCTTCTAGCAAGAAGCTGACTGGTGGAAGTGACAGATTTCGTGAATATGTTAGTGACAGTGATGATATTAACGAAGTACTGAATATTGGATTATTATCTTCTGTGCTGAAAGAAAGTGTTCTGTGCAAAATGTGTTCAAGTGTAGGAGTGGGACTAGAGATAACAAAGCACTTTGGCTTAGCTTGTGAGATGAAGATAATCTGTGCATGTTGCAAGTATTAAGTGACTTTCTACAATTCAAATGCCAGTCTCTTTGGGGAAAATGGATGATCTAGAGTGTTTGATGTGAATGTTCGACTTGTGTATCGTCTTTCATCCATTGGAAAAGGGTCTGCTGCTGGTAAACTATTTTGTGGTATTATGAACTTGCCATCGCCTCCAAGCAAATTTGGGTACTACTGTGAAGTAGTAGGACACTCTGTTGAAGATGTGGCTTTGAAAACCATGAAGGAAGCAGTGGAGGAATGTGTAGAAATGAACAGTGGTTCTAGGGATCTGGTAGTGGCATTAGATGGTTACTGGGAAAAGAGGGGTCATAAATCCCTGAATGGGGTTATAACTGCTACTTCTGGTGATAGCGCAAAAGTGATAGATGTTTCAATATTATCAAAACATTGTAGGTGAAAAATAAAATCAAAGGAGAGCACAGTGGAACCTGTGAGGCAAATTGTAGTGGATCAAGTGGAGCAATGGAAGTGGATGGAGTGAAACTAATTTTTGAACGTTCAGTTCCCAGATGCAACGTTAGGTACAAATACTACCTTGGCGATGGTGACTCCAAAGGTTTCAAGACTACAGAGAAACTGAAACCATATGGAAATGAATTTGTAGTTGAATAGTTGGAATGCATTGGGCATGTGCAAAAGCGTATGGGTGCACGGCTTCAAAGGCTCGAACAAACTTTGGGTTCAAGTACGCTCAGTGATGGAAAGACAATAGGAGGGAGAGGCACACTTACTGATGAGGTGATTGAACGTCTACAGAGATGCTATGGGTATGCTATAAGGCAAAATACTAGTAATGTTATTGACATGCGTAAAGCAGTGTGGGCATTGTTCCTTCTTACTGCCTCTTCCAATGAATACCCTCAACACAGCCTGTGCCCAAAAGATTCCTGGTGCAAATATAATGCAAAAAAGGACTATGATCACAAACATGGTTTGCCAGCAGCTGTGATAAATGCAATAAAACCAATTTTTCATGACTTAACACAGCCAGAATTGTTACACAAATGCCTACACGGAAAGATGCAGAATCCTAATGAGAGCGTAAAGAATTTGATTTGGAAAGTGATTCCTAAAAGGGTGTTTGTAAGCATAACAACACTGCACATTGGCATTTATGATGCAATAGGAACCTACAACCAAGGGAACAGTGTGAAGTGTGAAGTTCTGAAGGCATTAGGATTTACAGCTGGGGTGAACACTGTACGAGCACTAAGAAATATTGACAGAGAAAGGATAAGAGGAGCAGAAAGAAGAGAAAGGCATATAAATTATGATGGAACAACAGGCCAGAACGGAAGACAGAAGAGGAAGCTTTTGGAGCATGAAGAAGAAGTCCCTGATAGTCCATCCTATAGTGCAGGAATGTATTGAGAAACTTTGATAGCCATTTCCCATAGATAAGAATTTTTCGAATATAAGGAACACTTTCTCAAAATCCACTCAAGCTAGAGAGATGAAATTTTTGTACAGCACTCCTAGTGGTCAAACTTACATTATAACACAGCCATTTGGCAATATGTTCAGTAGTTACATTTCAGTTTAATTGTAAAGCAATTATTTGTAAAAAAAATTGGGTCATTAATTTAAAAAATAATTGGAAGGAAACTAGAAAAGATACTCCAAAATCCCTCGGTCATAACTGCAATACTAAACCACTCTATATGTAAAAAAATTCAAATTTTTCTATTTGGTAGTTTATTCATAAATGTTCCTCAAACTTAGTGATTTTAACATGGGCAGCATAGGCACTTCCAGCTCCCCTTAAAACTACCTTTTTGACTGTCTTACAGAGCGTTAAACGGAGAAGTTATGCAAGTGACCCACGTTACTAGTATGGGTAGTGAATGGAGTGTCCATAGTTTTGTGTGTGTGTGTTAAATCATATGGGACTTACCTGCTATGGTTATCAGCCCCTAAGCTTACACACAACTTAACCTAAATTATTCTAAGGGCAAACATACACACACCCATGCCCGAGGGAGGACTCGAACTTACTCCGGGACCAGCGGCACAGTCCATGACTGCAACGCCTAGACCGCTGGGCTAATCCCGCGCTCCATAGTTTTCTCCTTCATACACTCTTTATTCTTTAATTCAAATACCTTCTTCCTCCTTTTTTCGACAGTTGTAGTTCAGATTTTAGTTGCTATGAGTTGGCTCGTAGCAGAACAGGCAGTGCCAGGAATGAGCGAGTAGGCAGGTTTCACACGGGACTGCCACCAGCGGCAAGCTCTCGACATCCAGATATTCGCCTTCGACGTCTGTGAGGCGAAGGCACGTCGAGGGCGGTATCACCCGCTGAGACGGAAGTACGGTTGAGTAATGGGCCACAGCCCATGTACGTCAGCACGCCGAAGGCAACTTTTCCCCCTCTAATATACAATAGGCTCCAGGTTCCCCGAAAACTCTGAACAAGCTTTGTCGTCGCCATTTCTCTGCACCGCAGAGGGAAAGAGCATTCCGTACCCCACCCTGGGAGGCGGCTCTCTTGCAAGTCACAATCTTCAGAATTTCGGCAGAAGGATGGAGGAATATCTCCCCCGATCACTGCTGTCCGGTTTTTCTCTTTTTATAGAAATCCGAACCGAGCATGAGGGAACTTTGAATTAAGTAACGTGTAGAAAGAGAAATGCTCATTGGTTTATGCGCCACGACGTCATAGGGGCGGTAGGAGAAGCTTCCCTGGCAAGTATAAAATGTAACCACACTTGGGATTGGCCAGAATTTCTTTTTTTCGTTGTGTAATACAGATTCTCTGCATTGTGTGTAAGTAGGCTGTTTAGGTTTTTATGTAGGTAACGCCACGTAGCGCTCTATATGAAAATCACTGACTGTGTTGTGTGAAGGCTGTGGTTGTTTTGCATTGTGGGAATTTGCTATTGTAGTGTTGGGCAGTTGGCTGTTAACAGCGCGTAGCGTTGCGCAGTTGGAAGTGGGGAGAGAGATGGCGGAGTTTTGAGAGCGGATGATCTGGACGTGTGTCCATCAGAGACTGTAAATTTGTGAAACTGGATGTCATGAACTGCTATATATATATATATATATATATATATATATATATATATATATATATATATATATATATATATATATATATATATATTATGAATTGAACACTATTAAGGTAAATACATTCTTTGTTCTCTATCAAAATCTTTCATTTGCTAACTATGCCTATCAGTAGTTAGTGCCTTCAGTAGTTTGAAGTTTTATTTAGCTGGCAGTAGTGGCACTCGCTGTATTGCAGTAGTTCGAGTAACGAAGATTTTTGTGAGGTAAGTGATTTGTGAAAGGTATAGGTTATTGTTAGTCAGGGTCATTCTTTTGTAGGGATTTTTGAAAGTCAGATTGCGTTGCGCTAAAAATATTGTGTGTCAGTTTAGTGTTGATCAGAATAAGTAAAGAGCGAATTGTCTGAGTACGTTCAGTTCTGCTCAGCTGTTTGAAAATCAAATAATGGAAGAGGTTTATCAGTACTGTAATTCATTACTTTTTCAAAGGGAACGTTTCATGTGCTCTGCCCTTGATTGGGAGAGGCATGCAAGAAATGATAGGAAGGGTGAAAGGGGGGAGGGGGGGGGGCAATGTGCATAATTTCCAATACTAGACTCTGGCATCTTTCTTTCTTCACTCTTCAGAAATCTTCTGCTATTTGCTATTTTCCGATGCTAGAAGACTGCTTTATAAAATTAACAGGCATCTGTAAGTCCAGCTGCCCTGGCAACGGACAGGAGGTACATCTGCTAGGAATGAGCAAGTGCTGATCAGCAGTGTGCCTTAGCGCACAGTCAAGTAGACAATTTTGTGTTTAACCTTCAGTTGTGGCAGACTAAGCTCTGTTCGTAACTGAAAAATCGTCCTCTTTAACTTAAATTGGGATACAAATGTTTTAGAAACTTATTGCAGCGTAGGCAGCGTCTCTCGTCACACGCCACGGTACAATCACTTACTATGGTACAATACCGCTCAGCTCCGGCGTGGTAGGGAGGTCAGGTGACAAGACCCAGGGCATTTTCTTTTGGTTCAGTGGTTTTCCTTTCCTCTTCGAGGGATGTTCAATTTCGTAGACATCTGTAATGTACATTAATTGCTATTCGGGAAGGACAATTTGTCTTGTGAACAAGAAGTAGGAAATCTGTTGGTTTCTATTTCCTCCTTTTCCGAATACAAACACAAGTCAACTAATTCAGTTAAATGTATTCTTTTTTGCTAATGCAGCATATGGTTCTTGTTTAATGTGACTGGCAGCTGTTGAAGTCTTGTTGAACGTCCATTTTTATATAGTGACAAGAAATGGTATTCATTCAACGAATCATTTTGTCTCAAATAGCATCATAGTTCATGATTGAAATTTGTGTGTTAGGAACGCAGTTTGAAGGAAGTACCAATTTCAAGTCACGTAAATCAGATGCGTTATTAATAAGTACTAAATTTAAATTCGTGCAATTCAGATGCATTATTAAGATGTACCAAATTAAATTCATGTAAGTGAGATGCTTCATTACAAATAGTTAGGAGGAGGAGTAGTTTGTGCTAAATGATGGACCTTAAATTGAATGTCACACGGTCAAATTCATTCCTTTAGATGCCGTTTTCAGATACTTGCATAGTTTTATCCGACATTCAACTTGAGGGGAGTAATGTGACGTTTCAGATGTGCACACACCAGTCACATGACAGTTAATAAAATAATCATTCCTAAAGGTACTTCGCACAGGAACAATGTCCAGATCGAGAAAATAAAATCGAAAAGTTTTGCTCTGAAGCACTAACAAGAAGAAGGGCACAAAGTTCAGACGAGGAGGCAGGACACTGCTTTCTGCGAAGAAACGTCAGTTTTTCATGTTGCGTGTAAAAAGAAGAGGGTAGAAGGAAAAATATTTACAGAAGTTAGAATGAACGTTGTAACCATTTTAACCACGGAAAAGGAAATTAAAGGAGGAATATACAAACATTTTGCATAACTCATTTCGCGTAGTATGGGTGATAGCAATGCACAGGCAGAAACGTTACGAAATCTTCAAGGGGAGCTCAGTATTACAGCATTCCACAGTCTTGAGGTGTGTTTACACGTGTCCCCCTGATCATAGTCGCCGACTTGAAAATATTTGGGGGGGGGGGGGGCAAGAATCATTTTATTAGGTACTACATTTGACAGATAACCGTCACTATACAATTCCACACACAGCAAAATTAAAAATGAATTAAAACCAAATATTTCTCGGGAAAACCAAAAAATAAAGCGTCACTGAAACAAGATTGCTTTGTTAACTTACAAAACTATCTGAAATTGAATTCCCATATCACATTCTTAAATTCTAAGCTATGACGTATACAATGAGAATTATATGGAACAACACAAGTGCTGAAGGGGAGAGGTGTATTATGCACGCACATTCTTTTATGAGTTATGACGTCATATTCTTGGGAAATTCCTCCCACAGCATAACAACTTTCAAGACACAATAAAAGATTGAGAGAATAATGAAAAATGCAAACAGCTGAAAATCATGCATACTAAGGTTGGCTGGCGACTAGCCCCTACCCCTCCACTCGGTGAAACGTCAATCACAATGCCATTTCAGTCGGAGTATAGGTCAGTAGTGGTACAAAACAAATACATAAATAAAGTAGCATAAGCATACCTTAATTTTTGATTGCAAACGTACTCCTTCTCAGATCTTTCCTGCATGTGAACTCGTCACATATGGCATCAAGGTCGACTTTCATCGATTTATCTCTATGGGCATTGAGAAGGGCGATGGCATTAAGACGATCCTGCCTTATTATAGAAGGAAGATAAGATTTAACGATTCGCAGACAAGAAAACGATCGCTCAGCGGTGTAGGACGTTACCAGAATCGTCAGCACTACACGTATGAATTTCACTAGTTCAGACAATAGGCCAAACACGTGGTTTTCCTGTTTTAGGTATTTAGGTATTTCACTATATCATCCAACGAACTAATATTCCCAGAATCACTACTTTGGACAATCTCATGAAACATGCTTCGGTGGATAAGCAAGCGTTCTTTGTCTATATGTGATTCGTAGAAAGATAAAATAGCGAATGAATGTTTGTTATTACCAAGAAGAAATTGTTCAATTTGATTTCCAAACACAAACAATGATTGAGTTTTGATCCGTGATTCGAAGAAGCCGATGGATGTATCCATTGTTTCATAACACAATCTTCTATATTTTTCACATACTTCAGTGAATGTTTCTACAGATGAATTGATGGAGTCGACATATTTCTTAGGGACTTTCCTTCTACGGGGTAATTTTGGGGAATCAACATCCATATCTTGACATTTTGAAGTTACTGATTCAAAATTGTATCTCACAAATTTAATAGAAGTTACAAGGGTGGAAATCGTCTTATTGGCCTCCTCTAAGTGTAGGGATTTCCTCTGTAGTGCTATGTTTACGGTATCAATGTGGCCAAACAGTTTTACCAAAAGTGATAACATGAAAAGGAAATCATATGTCTGCATATTAATCAAAACGCCATTTGCTTTGGCCCCAGTGACTGAATTGTCATTTCTTGAAACATTTAGAAAAAAATCCTGAAGTTCTGTATAGCTGGACAAAATTGAAGACATTGCCAAGTATCTTACGGCCCACCTTGTAGGACAGAGTGGTTTCATATTAGTAGAGGAATCTGCCTTCAGGTGAGCAAAAAGATCTAATCTTTTTGGTGAATCTCTCACAAAATGTATTAAGTTATTCATAACTTTCAATGCATTTCGACATTCTGGAACTGCTATCACAGTGTCTTGTAGTGTTATATTTAAACAGTGTGCAAGGCAGTGCGCAAACATAACTCCCTTTTCCCTTTCCGTAGACTTTACCTGGACGCCATTATATAATCCGGCCACTTTAACTGAACCGTCAAAGCATTGGCCCCTAAAATTAGATGTAGGGAAATCAAATCGTCTTAAAATGACGATAATAACATCAAACAGAGCCTTAGCTGTGGTACTTTTTATTGAGTATAGCCGTAAAAAAATAGTCTTCTATCTCTAGCGAAGCATCAACAAATCTTACACAGATACTAAATTGTTCTTTGATGGCTATGTCTGTTGCTTCGTCTGCTATTATTGCAAAATACTCTGCAGTCTTGATATCCTCCAATAATTTTCTAAGAAGTGTATGACTTAAAATGGCCAAAATTTTGTTTTGCACATCATCCGATGTCCATTTGTAATTTTCGCGCTGTAGCCATATAAAAAGTAGCTGGTTATCTTCACATCGAAGGCGTAATAAATTGTCAAAGTTACTTGTTTCATCAGTATGCCCACGTATTGCAAGCCTCTATACTGCTAAATAAAGGAGGGAATTTTTAGTAAACAAGCTCGGTTTTCTTTCATTTGTGTCAGTTTTTCTTTGGAAATCTGGCTCAGTACATTGACATTCAATTTTAAGGATTTGAATTTCAGTACAGCGTCTCTGTGGCTGCTCGATGCTTCATGCACTTTCAACTTTTCTACTCCTTTCTTCCAGTTCGAAAAATCAGTTTCCATGAAAGTTGTTTCCATTTTGTGAGAAAACTGAAAACGATTTTCTTCAAACATTTGTCTGCAAACTTTGCAAAAAATAACATCTTTTACCTTAGTGCAATCGATCCATACAAGTTGCTGTTTCCAAGAGGGCTGAAAACAGCGTTGTTTTTTTTTCCGGGAACAGTGTTTTTTGTCATGCCACAGTTCCGTCACTATCTGTGTCTTTGTTTTCACACAAAACATCACTAACACTGGGTCTAGCTTCACCATCGCTAACACCTGCCGCAATGTTACATTCCTTCCTAACTATAAACTTGTCCATTTTAAAGTGGACAGTAAGGGACGAAAGATTAACAACTGAACAACTGAACCGAGTCACAGTAAGACTAACTGACTACTGGCGATGCGCAGTTCCGGAATATTTACGTTCGCTGCCAACATCCAACATTAGCTGCGGCCTGCGTAACAGTACTGTGTGCCAAACAAGAAGAAGCCACGTAACAATGGTGTTGATTATTGTCAGGGCCGGCTCCAGGTAGGGAGCGGGGGGTGGTGGGGGGAGGGGGAGGGGCGAACCGTGCCATCGCCCAGGCCGGCAGATTTTTGGGGCCGGCAAACCCATCTTGCGTAAATGAAGGAATGTGAGGATAAATTGGAAATACTAATTATTCATAAAATCAAATGTCTTATTGAAAATTATCTATGGGTCAGACACAGTGTGCTCCGATTTACGAAAGAAACGTTTCCTCCAACAAAAATGGCTTAAAATTTATTGAACTGTATAGGTATCACTGACTGCTGCTTCGACCTTAAGGACATATCCGCAACAAAGAGACAAATGAGTGTGATATGTGAAAATAAGGCGTCATGTATGAAATATATTGTGGGAAAAGTTGACTATGTCGAAAAAGAGGGGGGGGGGGGGGGGGCACTTGACATATTTGCGCGGGACGGCAAAATCCCTGGAGCAGCTGCTGATTTGTGTGGTGTTGCACCTAACGATTGTCAATACAATTTACAAAACTGAATGAAGAGTCTTTAACGTTACCCAGTCCTTTTAGCTATCGCCATCAAATTGGGTGTTACTTTTGCTCATTAGTTTCTTTTACAAGCTGCCAGCACGCTGCTGTGGGAAGAAGTGGAGCTCGTCCTATTAGCAGCCAAAGCGCAGCGAGCTCATGGTGAGCTTTCGTTCCCCACATACCTCCGTACAGTAAAAGTGTGCGAATAGTACAGATGCAGAGGACAAACCCTGTCACGACAGTTCGTCATATGCTGAGGCTGAAGGAGTAGCAGAAAGGAATACGCAATTGCTCGTAAAATCGGTATTTTTTTCCTAAATAATCATTACATACTATCAAGCAAAAAATGTATGTGCAAGTTTTAACAAATTTCCCGGTAGAGGATGAGGAAGGTGGAGAGAGCGATGAGAAATGCATGTTTGAATATTACGGCGGACGAGGGGGCGAGGCCCCTACTTTTAACTTGGAGGGGGGGGGGGGGGTGCACAAAGTACCTTGCCCTTCCTAATTCGGTGCGACTGCCCTTGATCCTAGTCGCCTTGAGGTTGTACTTTGCGCAACACGGCACTAGAGGCGCCCAGTACGTACACAGGTGTGAATGGAATCACTCACATGCACATATTGCCAAAGAGGCATGCCCCTTCACACGTGACGCATGTCCCTACTTGCTTGTGGGGCAAGCACAGTCGCACGGCGACTAGGAGCAAGGTGCAAGGCGCGCAGGTGTAAACGAACATTCAGGACTTCGGCAAGCTGTTCGATTCACACTCGTCGTGGATTCGACTAGCTCTTGACGCGATTCTGGCTCCATTCGACTGCACACGTAAGTGAAAGGAGGCCGCCAACTGGTCGATTTGCAATCATCTCGTACTCCTCACGAAGTCGATGCGAGCGGCGCTCGTGTCTTGCGTCCTGCAGTGCACGGGAATGTTCGAAGTTAACGAGCGGGTAGAACGTCACGCAGGAGACATGAAAACGCATTACAGAATCATGAAACAGCCATACAAGAACTGCAGATCATTGTTCACGAAAATCACAACCCCCTGCAGGTTAAAACTGACTCAGTTGCATCTACCGATATGGCCGCGCAACTTGTAAAAGATAAAAAAAACTTAAAGGACACAGTAAATAATCTAAAATTTGGTTCAGAAAAAGACACGGAAGAAATTAGCACGTTATCGGAAACAGTAATCGAACTTTCTTATCAGCAAACTAATTTAGCTACGAAGGTTGATGATGATTTCAACGATAGACCAGTACCCATTACTGATACAAAGGAGTACGAGGTAGTTAGAAAATTCAAACAAAGTCAAAAACAAATCAATACGGAACACAAAAGAGTAATGTGAGAAGTACAAGATCAGTTGGCACACGTAATACAAGAATTACATATTTCAGAGGATACTCGCTTTCCGACACGGGAAGAGGGATTTAGAAATACGGAAAAGTCACAAAGCAGTAACACAGGGTATTTCGGAGATTTTGAAAGGAGTTCGCAAGATGCATAAAGTTTTGAGATGGAACCGCCGACACGACGTAAGAATGACCATTTTGCGACTCGGCATCACTATGACATTGACTACAAGCTCTTCATTACAACGCGTAAATTTAAAACGTTCAAGAATTCCAGTAATGATACACAACCACAAGCTTGGCTTCATCAGAATTGTCAGTGTTTTAGAGCAAAGATTAGAAATTATGTGTGGCTATCTAGAAAATGAACCAGCTGTAAGAATGCGATCGGTGATTCGCGACTGTCATCCTGAAGGAGATTTTTATCACGCCTTCCTTTCTGCATATTGGTCTCAGGCTAAGCAAGATCGAGTAAAACACAATATTATAATGAAGAAACATTTCGACCAATCTGAATTTTGGAGCCCTGTAAAATATTTTGAAGATATGTTGCACAAGAGATGACATCCGAAGTACACTGAGGCTTTTTGCAGATGATGCTGTGGTGTATCGAGAGGTTGCAACAATGGAAAATTGTACTGAAATGCAGGAGGATCTGCAGCGAATTGACGCATGGTGCACGGAATGGCAATTGAATCTCAATGTAGACAAGTGTAATGTGATGAGAATACATAGATAGATAGGTCCCTTATCATTTAGCTACAAAATAGCAGGTCAGCAACTGGAAGCAGTTAATTCCATAAATTATCTGGGAGTACGCATTAGGAGTGATTTAAAATGGAATGATCATATAAAGTTGATCGTCGGTAAAGCAGATGCCAGACTGAGATTCATTGGAAGAATCCTAAGGAAATGCAATCCGACAACAAAGGAAGTAGGTTACAGTACGCTTGTTCCCCCACTGCTTGAATACTGCTCACCAGTGTGGGATCCGTACCAGATTGGGTAGGTAGAAGAGATAGAGAAGATCCAACGGAGAGCAGCGCGCTTCGTTACAGGATCATTTAGTAACTGCGAAAGCGTTACGGAGATGATAGATAAACTCCAGTGGAAGACTCTGCAGGAGAGACGCTCAGTAGCTCGGTACGGGCTTTTGTTAAAGTTTCGAGAACATACCTTCACCGAAGAGTCAAGCAGTATATTGCTCCCTCCTACGTATATCTCGCGAAGAGACCATGAGGATAAAATCAGAGAGATTAGAGCCCACACAGTAGCATACCGACAATCCTTCTTTCCACGTACAATACGAGACTGGAATAGAAGGGAGAACCGATAGAGGTACTCAGGGTACCCTCCGCCACGCACCGTCAGGTGGCTTGCGGAGTATGGATGTAGATGTAGATGTAGATGTAGAAGAATCAGTATTTGTCAAACCCGTACAGACTCTCGGAACTCACTCGCATTTGCTTAATTAAGTTGCCTGAACATTTAAGACATGTTATTTGGCAGGACTTTGTAAACATGATATTGAAGCTTTTCAGGGAATTTTGCAAGAATTGGAAATCGTCAGAAACAGTCGCGTGGTGCGAAAAAAAGAAAACAACTACAATTACAGGTCACATCCATCACAATTCCGTGACGACAGAAGTAATAAGTGGACACGACAAGAAAGAAACTTCAGAATTTACCGACATGACTAAAGAAGCTATAGTTATGACAACAGACTTGAATTCAACCGCCGGCTGGTGTGGCCGAGTGGTTCTAGGCGCTTCAGTCTACAACCATGGTACCGCTATGGTCGCAGGTTCGAATCCAGCCTCAGGCATGGATGTGTGTGATGTCCTTCGGCTAGTTAGGTTTAAGTAGTTCTAAGTTTTAGGGGATTGATGACCTCAGATGTTAAGTCCCATAGTGCTCAGAGCCATTTGAATCATTTTTGAATTCAATCACAACTGGCGTGATTAAAATAGGGAGGGCTCTTTAGACAAGCTGACATTGTAGAAATTAGACCTCAAAATCCCAGTAACGACGTGCGACAACAAAGAGATAATAGACAAGGACTCACACCGCAGGCAGCCATAAAACGTACGTATGAAACTGATGATGTAGCTGGCATGAATATCAATTAATACAGTAATTTTACGAGTCCATTCTTATGGGGAACAGACGACGCAGTCTTATTTTGTGTACATTTTTGCTTGTTAGTTGCATGATTACGTCACGACAATAACGTCCATAGTCTTGGAACATATATGCCAATGCGGTTTTAGTGCAACATTTTAGTTCATTTGAAAAAAAAAAAACATTTTGTAAAGTACTTTCTGGGGGATCACACATGAGACAGTATTTTACTTTGTTTGACAGCTGCACGATTATAGTACGACGCTACATAGGAGTGACACAATCTTCATTATGGCTTTTACGCTGAATCTGTTTTATGTCTGCACAGTTTTTATACGTTGTTTTAGAAAGTAAAATTGTTCTGGTAATGACTTTTGAGGCATAGCTACAGTGAGACAGGTATTTTTCGTAACACAACAATACGTTACAGGATAGTACATTCAAGGTCACAGCAATGAACGTAATAAATGCGACAGTTATACACATGGCACTTAAATTTTGTATATGAGAAAGGTAAGTATATTGACTTTAGGAGAACGTTGCTTATGAACGACGATAACTACGACATTTGGTACATTTTTACCGTTAATCAATGACGGAATTTTTTTTGAAGCGGGAACTATATTTTAGCGCTACGTGACACGCATTTGAGTGATTACCTTTTGTACTTATAACATTTTTAGAAATATATCAATAAGGCGATGATATATCAGGAATGTAAGTAGGCTACACGTTTATTATGGTGAAATATTGAAGCAGTATCGACGTATATGTATATGAATAATGGGTAGGGGTTTGGGACTCTGGTTTGTATAAAAGTATGTAGAAAACCAAGAATTGTACTTTAAGAGTTATGAGATGTGAGTATATATGTAAAAATGTATCACAATGCTAATGGAAAGATTTTGGACACTGTAACTTATGAGAATTCGTTTCTACCCACTTCTACTGTAACTTTTTCGACCTGTGAAATTTTTTATTTGTATGAAACTGTCATTGTAGCTGAAACTGTTGTCGTAAATGTTTTCATAAAGAGTATAGGTGACCTGTACGTAACGCTCTGCTGCACCCGGCTGTGGGCTAGCCGCCTGGAAAAACCCATTATTGCGTTGCCTTTCAAATGCATAACTGTAGAAAAGAGAGACCGTTGACCTCGCTATTGACATTTCTTTGCAGAACGCACCACAAACACGACACACAATTACTTGAAAACATATGATTACAATATGGAGTTTGTACTTTGTGCTACTTATAGAAATGCTTATAAAGTTATAAGAAATATTCTTACGTCTACACACCTGATTGCGACAAGTGTCTTTTTACGAAGGTTGAGAGAATTTTTACTGACTTATTTAATGCCATATGACTGGAGATTTATGTTTTTATGCTTTGCTTTGTACATATTTGCTTATATTATTTGATATCTAGTTTCTAGCGGCCCTCCAGTATTGATTTTATAAAATGTAATTCAGTACATATACTAATGTAAACCCTTTCTGTCAACAGATCCATTCGATAATAATTTTGTGATCCATGTTCTTAAAGAAAAGAGGATTTGGAAAGGAAAGAACAATAAGAAGGAGAAGTGACTAATAACAGTAATTTCACACATAATTTTATTTTCAGGGACTTTTTGGTAGAATAAGTTATTGTGGTGAACCACTCTAGTATTAATTGTGACATATGTACTAAGATGTGAATAGACATTTCCCTCATCTGCATTGCGGTCTTAACTGTAATATTTTTCTACTTGTACTTTATCATGTTTAGGTATAAGTTATTGTATTTGCGGCTGCTAATTTTCAGGCAATTTCCTACTGAATATTACTTTGTATTACTTTGTTAAGCCAGTTTTACCACTGACATACTTTTCTTGTTTGCTGCATATTGCCTTACATTGGTTATAATGTTTCATTTGCTTTGCTGATTTATATGTGCTGCTCCTTGTTTTGCCACTTTCCATTTTTGTTGTTGTTATTGTTTGTGTTAATTGTTTTGTACTGCTACATTGATTCATTTTCTAATTTATGTATCTGAGCTCAATAGGTTTAAGTAAGTTTAAGAGGGGTAAGCTACATAACAAAATGAGTTGTGATGAGTTGGGAAGAAATGCATTGAGAAGCTTTAAGAAAAAGGTTTGGTCAAAGAGTATTGTACAATGAGGAATAATTATTTTGATAGAGGAAGTGAACAGATGTAAGTAGGGAATAATGACAACACGTTTAGGTAGGATTTTCTTGGAAACAAATGTCGAGTTAAGAAATGTATGACAGTATAAATACAGATAGGTACGATTTTTTTTTTTTTTGCGAGGGGGTAAAATATTGAACTAAGGGAGATATCCGAGAATTAAATGAAGTAGTTTTGGCTGAAAGTTGTAGGGGGATCAACATGAAGGATATTATTGTATTATTGTAAAAATGAAAAAGAGGTTTACATTGCTCACCACAAATACTGCAGTACCAAATGTTACACTGAAAACAGACCCTGTCCTTTCCTTTTGTGTTATTCCGCTATGTTTATGTGTACCCATGTGTGTTTGTATTCTTTCTGTCTGTGTGTGTTTATCTGACAAGATAAACTTGGTAGAAATTTTTTTCTTATAAACTTTCACACTCATTTGAACATTTTTTAGAAATTTTTTTTCTTCTAATAATAATCTGAATTTACTATAATGAGGAATACTGTTATCTTCAAATCTAATCTGCTCAGAAATTATTTATTCTGTTATGCTTTCTTTTAATCCTCATGTCTCAAATTAATGTTTCTAAGGATATTCCCATTTATATACTTACGTCACAATTCCTGTAATACTCATGTATATGCTTATTTCTATCCTTTTGTAAAGCCTGTATTACTACGAATGTTATATGTGTTATCATGTTCTTGACTGTAATGATGTTTTCTTTACCTTTGTAATTGTATTCTTCAACTGTAAAATTGTATTTGTATAGACACCAGTGCTTCAAGTTAAGTAAATAGTAGTAATTCATTTTACTGCACACATTTGTCTGTTGATCATACCATATGTATAAAATGTCAGAGGTTATATGACTGTGTCAGTGCTTGCACGTGTGTTGATAACTTAGCAAGGGACTGGTTTACAGCATTGCTGGTTCTAAGGATATCGCAAAAAAATTAGTGAATGCACAAGTGGTGGTTCATGGACTTCCTATATTATGCTCAAGAGTCTTCAATTGTGATTGTGCATCCACACAGTCGCAATGGAGGGCTGCTGGCCATCTCTGCAGGGACTGCAGTGACTCTGCACCTTTGGTGGCCCATTTCTACAATAATCTCTACAAGGGCTACAGTGGGTCAGCTCTGTGGTGACCTACCAATTCTATCCATATTTTTCGAGACTTCGACTGACTCTGCTGTGGGTCTGCTCTGTTGTGGCCCATTACCAATCTTCATGTCTTCAGGTAAAGAGTGATCACTGTATTACCGTTGGGAGGACCACACTACTTCTTCAAGACTGCATGGAGGTCCACTACTTAAGGGTGCATTTCCTTTTACTGACCAGCCATTGTGCATAAAATTGTCATACTCTTCTGATGAATGATTAGAACTGTGTTTATGGACTGTGAGGACAATTTTTGCTTTGATGACGAACAATATATTACTAATTGTGTGCATCTCACATATTTGATATTGCTAATATAATTTTTTTAACAAATTATTACTGACCAGGACCCAAAAAACTCTTTGTAAAATTTTTTGAGAGGGGCAGGGGGGATTATGTAAGTAGCCTGTTTACATATTTGTATGTTGGCAGCGTCTCTGTAGGAGACTCAGTGCCTGGACGGACTCGCAATGAGAAGTTAACAGTCAGCAGTGACGGAAGTAGAAAGTTAATAGTTAGCACTGATGGAGGTTAGAAGCTAAGTTAGCGCGAGTGGACAGTCTGGACGTGTGTCCGTCATTGAGATTTAATAGTGGTTCAACATGGATTGTAAAATATGGGTAATGGAATTGTTGACGATTAAATAATTTTTGGAACTGGATGTCACATGATGTAGGTGAAATCTACTAAATACATTGTTGGCTCTGCAACAAAATCTTCCCTTTGCTAACCACATGCCTATTAGTAGTTAGAGCCTACAGTAGTTAGAATGTTTTTATTTAGCTGCCTTTATACTTTCTGTATTTGCTGTAGTTCGTGTCGTGAAGATTTTCTGTGAGGTAAGTGTGTTATGAAAAAGTGTAGGTTACTATTTGGATTTCTTCTAATCGAGAGCCATTCTTTTGCGTTAGTTATCTGAGCAGTCCGATTGCGTTATCATTGTATATTGTAGGGAATAAATGAATAGGATAAGTCTGAGTTGTATTTCGCAGGGAAAATTCTGTAGGTCAGTGTTTGAGATGAAATGATAAAAACAAGTAAAGCATTCAGCAGTTTAAGTAAAAACGTAGAAGTTTCGCCTTCTCGGTTATTTCAGTCCAAGTAAAAAAATTATATTTAGAAGTTTCAAATTATAACATACCAACTAATTATACTGTGCAACAGAATTAAATGATCAATTTTTCAAACCCCATAATTGTCTTCCATTTAGACATATAAGTCTGAAATTTGGTTGAAAGGGGCCTACAACCCTTCCCTGTAATTGTGGAAAATCGTAGCGCCCTGCGAATCAACCTCTGACTTGGCGACGCTTCGAACAGTAAGCTGTCCACAGATGTGAAGAAAAAATGCGGGAGCTCAGAAGTTGCTGTGAGGTGTAAGGTGGGTTGATAGTGCAGCATTGCCACCGAATTTCACAACAATTCTACCAAATGGCGCCGTGGCCGTGTCGAAAGTCGGGAAAGTCATCACACCTTCTCTCATCCTTATATTACCAATTTTTTGACGCTTCTCCGGTGGAGACCGGAACCGCAACGACCAGCTTTGAAATAACGCGGTTTCGTTATGAACGTCTGAGTAAAATACACTCCTGGAAATTGAAATAAGAACACCGTGAATTCATTGTCCCAGGAAGGGGAAACTTTATTGACACATTCCTGGGGTCAGATACATCACATGATCACACTGACAGAACCACAGGCACATAGACATAGGCAACAGAGCATGCACAATGTCGGCACTAGTACAGTGTAAATCCACCTTTCGCAGCAATGCAGGCTGCTATTCTCCCATCTTGACGATCGTAGAGATGCTGGATGTAGTCCTGTGGAACGGCTTGCCATTCCATTTCCACCTGGCGCCTCAGTTGGACCAGCGTTCGTGCTGGATGTGCAGACCGCGTAAGACGACGCTTCATCCAGTCCCAAACATGCTCAATGGGGGACAGATCCGGAGATCTTGCTGGCCGGGGTAGTTGACTTACACCTTCTAGAGCACGTTGGGTGGCACGGGATACATGCGGACGTGCATTGTCCTGTTGGAACAGCAAGTTCCCTTGCCGGTCTAGGAATGGTAGAACGATGGGTTCGATGACGGTTTGGATGTACCGTGCACTATTCAGTGTCCCCTCGACGATCACCAGAGGTGTACGGCCAGTGTAGGAGATCGCTCCCCACACCATGATGCCGGGTGTTGGCCCTGTGTGCCTCGGTCGTATGCAGTCCTGATTGTGGCGCTCATCTGCACGGCGCCAAACACGCATACGACCATCATTGGCACCAAGGCAGAAGCGACTCTCATCGCTGAAGACGACACGTCTCCATTCGTCCCTCCATTCACGCCTGTCGCGACACCACTGGAGGCGGGCTGCACGATGTTGGGGCGTGAGCGGAAGACGGCCTAACGGTGTGCGGGACCGTAGCCCAGTTTCATGGAGACAGTTGCGAATGCTCCTCGCCGATACCCCAGGAGCAACAGTGTCCCTAATGTGCTGGGAAGTGGCGGTGCGGTCCCCTACGGCACTGCGTAGGATCCTACGATCTTGGCGTGCATCAGTGCGTCGCTGCGGTCCGGTCTCAGGTCGACGGGCACGTGCACCTTCGGCCGACCACTGGCGACAACATCGGTGTACTGTGGAGACCTCACGCCCACGTGTTGAGCAATTCGGCGGTACGTCCACCCGGCCTCCTGCATGCCCACTATACGCCCTCGCTCAGAGTCCGTCATCTGCACATATGGTTCACGTCCACGCTGTCGCGGCATGCTACCAGTGTTAAAGACTGCGATGGAGCTCCGTATGCCACGGCAAACTGGCTGACACTGACGGCGGCGGTGCACAAAGGCTGCGCAGCTAGAGCCATGAGACGGCCAGCACCGCGGTTCCTGGTGTGTCCGCTGTGCCGTGCGTGTGATCGTTGCTTGTACAGCCCTCTCGCAGTGTCCGGAGCAGGTATGGTGGGTCTGACTCACCGGTGTCAATGTGTTCTTTTTTCCATTTTCAGGAGTGTATTTCAGACACACCGCTGCACAGAATCATCCGTGGTTCTGACGTTCATCGGAGAGGCGTCAAACGAAGAGGTTAGATGTGTGTGAAGAGTATGACGATCTTCCCATCGCGTGACACGTACACATTGTCGTTGGGCAGAATTCTGGACAGATTTGGTGCCAATGTAACGTCATCAGCCCGCCTTGCACCTCGCCTTTTTCCGCAAGTATCTACACATTACTGTCTGATGCGTCACCGAGCCCGAGGGTGACGTCGCAGGGTTCGACGATGTTGCACTGTTACACAGAAGATTTGTAGACACCTTTGAGCCATATTTCAAAAAACTGATTCTTTAATTCTGAAGCGCAGTGTATTTTCATTTAACTGAAAACTATCGTTTTCAAATCTATTATCGCTCCTAACACCCACTAAATGAGATATCCAATCATTTTGCACAAATAGTCACCATTTTCTTCCTATAGTTTGGGTATGCAGGGTTTTACAAAAAGGTGCAGCCAAATTTTCAGGAAACATTCCTCACACACAAATAAAGAAAAGATGTGAAGTGGACATGTGTCCGGAAACGCTTAATTTCCATGTTAGAGCTCATTTTAGTTTCTTCCACCTACGCTCAATGGACCACGTTATTATGATTTCATACGGGATACTCTCTCTACCTGTGCTGCTAGAACATGTGCCTTTACAAGTACGACACAACATGTGGTTCACGCACGATGGAGTTCCTGCACATTTCATTCGAAGTGTTCGTACGCTTCTCAACAACAGATTCGGTGACTAGAGGCGGACTAATTCCATGGCCTCCACGCTCTCCTGACCTCAACCCTCTTGACTCATTTATGGGGGCATTTGAAAGCACTTGTCTACGCAACCCCGGTACCAAATGTAGAGACTCTTCGTGCTCGAACTGTGGACGACTGTGATACAATACGCCATTCTCCTGGGCTGCATCAGCGCATCAGGGATTCCATGCGACGGAGGGTGGATGCATGTATCCTCGGTAACGGAGGACATTTTGATCAATTTTAAACATTTCCTGTAACAAAGTGTTTGAAGTCACGCTGATACGTTCTGTTGCTGTGTGTTTCCATTCCATGATTAATGTGATTTGAAGAGAAGTAATGAAATGAGATCTAACATGGAAAGTAAGCGTTCAGGACACATGTCCACATAACATGTTTTCTTTCTTTGTGTGTGAGGAATGTGTCCTGAAAGTTTGTTCGTACCTGTTTGTAACACCCTGTATTACAGTGAAATGGTTCTTGTGTGTATTCATTTCCGTGAGACTGTCATAATCTTTGACTTACTTGTAACCGTTTAGGGGCGAATGAGCAAAAAGTATTCTGTGTTTTACTTTGCAGAAGTTAACTTGTTGTTTCGCTTTGTAAAAGAACAGTCAAGTCTTGTGTTTGGTTAAAGTGGAAATTAAGTATATGAAGATTGATACAAAACTGTTTTCTTGATGATGTGACGATTAAGAAGTATATCTGAATTCACAAGAAGTTTAATAAAAATGTAGATCGTGAACACCAAGTCAAAAATTATTTCTACCATACCATTGTGCTGATCTGGGATTGTTTGATCATTAAGAATTTCCTGAAAAACGCATTTGTTATGTCTTCAAATGTTGCTAAAATACATATCTGGACCTTCTGGCAGTCAAACTGGAATCACCGTAGAATCAACAAGATGAGGCATAATAACTTCGATTAAATCTACGTGGGAATCCATTCAAGGTAAGTGCCAGAATTAATGACTTTTTTTACAGTGACTTCATTGTTTCCATTCTGAGAATACCATCCACAGTCAATAACTTTGTTTTTACCCGATAAAGCGAACATATGCTGTCTGAGCAACATTATTACTCTGATTTCTAACCTACTTTGCAAGTTGTGGTACTGTAAGAAACTGTTAAAGAAAGTAAGTTTGATTTATATTTTAGACAATGCCCAAACGTAAAAGAGGGGGGGTTCTTGCCATTTCTGAAGTAAGTTTGATTTATATTTTAGACAATGCCCAAACGTAAAAGAGGGGTGATCTTGCCATTTCTGAAGCAAAACGGCGAAAACAATAGATCAGCGACAAAACAAAACACATGAAGAGCGCGAAGAATGCTTAAGTGCACAACGAACTAGAATGGGCACCATGAGAAGCAGAGAAACCGAAGAAAAGTGAAATGAACGGATTTAAGAATAAAAAATTGCTTCGACATCTTATAATGAAAGATTCACAGTTAAAACTGCCAGGTTGTCGTATTTCCAAACCCAAAGATAAACTACTTCCTTTTAGTCTCTGTTGACAGAAGTTGTTATGTTATTTAAACGACCAGTTTCGGCATCTCATTAACGTTGTCTTCAGGTCCCTTTATGTTAAAAACTATGAGTACACATGTAGTATTATGTCAAGGTATACTACAGCTGACATTACAGAAAATGAATCGCAATAATAAAAGTCCTTAAAACCTACAAAATGCAATATGTAGCCTTAAGGAGAGTACTTGTGGACAGACCACAATATGTAGACACATTGGTTAACACCGAAACTAACTTTCTTGGTATCGGAGATTTATAACAGAACATGCCAAACATTATTAAAAAAAGTAGACAATATACAAAATGAAAAGCACAATGAAATAAAGTTTCTCTAGTTTTTTTTTTTATAAACGTAAAGAAAAATTCATAATTTTTAGGGAAAACTATCCTCAGTCAAATTAAAAGTCATAGTAAAATCTATGGAGTACACAACAGTGTGCATATCTATCGCCTAAATATTATGAGTACCAGTGATATAACAAAAATAGTTGTCACAGTATGGAAAACGCAACCAGAAGCAAAGCCCAACATTTGACATATTACTAAGTAAATGTTTTAATGGTCTTCAGTCCAGAGACTGGTCTGATGCAGCTTTCCATGGTTCTCTATCCTTCGCAAGCTTCTTCAACTCCAAGAACCTACTGCAACCAATATCCTTCTGAATCTGCTTAAAGTTTTCATTTCTAGGTGTCCCCCTACTATTTGTACCCACCAGGCTGCCCTCCAATACCAAACTGGTGATCTTTTGATGCCTCAGAACGTGTCCTACCAACCGATCCCTTCTTCTAGTGAAGCTGTGCTATAAATATCTCTTCTCCCCAATTCTGTTCAGTACCTCCTCATTAGTTATGTGGTCTACCCACCTAATCATCAGCATTCTTCTGTAGCACCACATTTCTAGAGCTTCTATTCTCTTCTTGTATAAGCTATTTGTTATCAATGTATCGCTTCCATACATGGCTACATTCCAAATAAATACTTTCAGAAAAAACGTCCTGAGACTTAAATCTATACTCGATGCTAACAAACTTCTCTTCTTCAGAAACGCTTTCCTTGCCAAAGCCTGTCTACATCTTATAACCTCTCTACTTCGACCATTATCAGTTATTTTGCTACCCAAACAGCGTAACTCTTCTACTAGTTTAAGCGTCTCATTTCCTAATCTAATTCCCTCAGCATCGCGTGATTTAATTCGGCTGCATTCAATTATCTTCGTTTTGCTTTTGTTGATGTTCATCTTATACCCTCCTTTCAAGACTCTGTCCGTTCCGTTCATTTGCATTTCCAGGTCCTTTGCTGTTTCTGACAAAATTACAATCTCAAACCTCAAAGTTTTTATTTCTTCTCCATGGATTTTAATACGTACTCCGAACTTTTATTTTGTTTCCTTTACTGCTTTCTCAATATACAGATTGAATAACATCGGGGATAGGCTACAACACTGTCTCACTCCCTTCCCAAGCACTGCTTTCCTTTCATGGCCCTTGACTCTTACAACTGCCATCTGGTTTATGTACGAATGGTAAATAGATTTTCGCTCCCTGTATTTGACCCCTGCCACCCTTAGAATTTGAAAGAGAATTTTTCAGTCAACATTGTCAAAACTTTGTCTAAGTCTCCAAATGCTACAAACTTAAGTTTGTCTTTCCTTAATTTATCTTCTAACATACGTAGTAGGGTCAGTATTGCATTTCCACCGAATCCGAACTGATCTTTGCCGAGGTCAGTTTATACCAGTTTTTCCATTTGTCTGTAAGGAATTTGTATTAGTATTTGCAGACGTAACTTATTAATCCGAGAGTTCGGTAATTTTCACATCTGGCAATACCTGCTTTCTTTGGTATTGGAATTATTATATTCTTCTTGAAGTCTGAGGGTATTTCGCCTGTCTCATACATCTTGCTCACCAGATGGTAGTTTTGTCATGGCTGGCTCTCCCAAGGCTATCAGTAGTTCTAATGAAATGTTGTCTACTCCCAGGGCCTTGTTTCGACTTAGGTCTTTCACTGCTCTGTCAGACTCTTCACGCAGTAACGTATCTCCCATTTCACCTCCATCTACGTCCTCTTTCATTTCCATCATATTGCCCTCAAGTACATCTTCCTTGTATATACCCTCTATATACTCTTTCCACCATTCTGCCTTCTCTTCTTTGCTTAAAACTGGTTTTCCCTTTGAGCTCTTGATATTCATACAAGCGGTTCTCTTTTCTCCAAAGACCTCTTTAAATTTGCTGTAGGCAGTATCTATCTTACCCCTGGTGATATCTGCCCCTACAACCTTACAATTGTCCTCTAGCCATACCTGCTTAAACATTTGGCACTTGCTGTCGATCTAATTTTTTAGAGGTTTGTATCTCTATTTGCCTGCTCCATTAACTACATTTTTACATTTTCTCCCTTCATCAAATAACTTCAATATGTCTTCTGTTACCGAAGGATTTCTACTAGCCCTCGTCTTTTTACCTACTTGATTCTCTGCTATCTTCACTACTTCATCTCTCAAAGCTACCCATTCTTCTTCTACTTTATTTCTTTCCCCCATTCTTATCAATCATTCTCTAATTATCTCTCTGAAACTCTCTACAACCTTTGGTTCTTTCAGATTACCCAGGTTCCATCTCCTTGAATTCCTGCCTTTTTTAAGTTTCTTCGGTTTTATTCTACAGTTCGTAACCAATAGATAGGGGTCAGAGTCCTCATCTGCCCCTGGAAATGTCGTACAACTGAAAACCTCTTTCGTAAATCTCTGTCTTACCATTATATAATCTATCTGAAACCTTCCAGTGTCTGCAAGCCTCTACCACATATACAACATTCTTTCATGACTCTTGAACCAAGTGTTAGCTATTATTAAGTTATGCACTGTGCATAATTCTACCAGGCGGCTTAATCTTTCATTTCCTATCCCTACTCCATATTCACCTACTACGTTTCCTTCTCTTCATTTTCCTACCATCGAATGCCAGTCACCCATGACAATTAAACTTTCGTTTCCCTTCACTACCTGAATAATTTCTTTCATCTCATCATACATTTCACCAATTTATTCGTCATCTGCAGAGCTAGTTGGCCTATAAACTTGTACTACTGTGGAAGGCATGGGCTTCGTATCTATCTTGGCCACAATAAAGCGTTCACTATGCTGTTTGTAGCAGCTTACCCGCATTCCTATTTTACTGTTCATTATTAAACCTACTCCTGCATTACTCCTCTTTGATTTTGTATTTATAATCCTGTATTCACCTGACCAGAAGTCATGTTCCTCCTGCCACCGAACTTCGCTTGTTCCCACTATATCTAAATTTAACCAATCCAGTTACCTCTTTAAATTTTCCAACCTACCTGCACGATAAGTGATCTGTCATTCCCACGCTCAGATCCGCAGAACGCCTGTTTAGTTTCTCCTGATGACCACGGCCTCCTGTGTATGAAATTACAATTGAATCCAGACCTTTAGCTGCTTATAGGAGTTGATAAATATCAACGGGGAGAGTTGAAAATGTGTCCCCCGACCAGGAGTAGATCCTGGGACCTCCTGCTTGCATGGCATACGCCCTATCCTCCTGAGCCACCAAGGATACAGAGGACAGTGCGACAGCAGGACACGCTCCCCATGAGACCCACATTTCAAACTTATTCTCCACACACTACATTTGTAGTGCCCCTGGCCACTGTACTCAGTACTCGAGGTTTATCCTCTCTCTGGGTAACTATGACCACAACCATAGATGGAAACATAATACACCGAAGACACTATTAGCAAGAAACTAAACATCTATGGTCCATAGCACGCTAACACGACAGTACTGGCTAGCCCCTGCAACACAGCTACTACTGGCAACCCCAGATGCTCGACTAGCCGAAAAACAGGCAATCGCAGGGAAACTGTTCTGTACACAGCACAAAAACCAGCCACACATACCCCCTACATTGTGAGATGATCTATGACCGACCGCCCACTAATGTAAGACGACCTTGAACTGTTACAGGGACGCAGCAGCTGCAGCAGGCCCTACAACGAGCACCCGCAACGAGAAAGGTAACGATGCACGATACCTCGCACTAACATAACCACACATTGCATGCACTGTCGCAGCTAGAAAGCCTTTACTGCCCTCACTACCCGTCCTACTGTCGCAGATGTTTCTTTCCCTTGGCACTTGCCTTGACACTTTTCTCCCTCCGCCGTTACAAACCGCTACCCTTCGATCGCTTTCGTCCACGTTCTGTCTCCTGATGGACCATGCCAAGGAGTAATCCTACCCAGACGCATGGATAACATCACAGCCCGCATCCTGTGACTCACGATCTGAAAACTAAAATGTTATGCAGAGGTGACAGTAGAACGTTTGGTTTGTTCACCACGTTAGTGTGATCGTGGAGGGGCTCCATCCTGGGAAAAGGCAGTCAATCTACCAATTCCCATAAGGATAAATTAAAGTCATATGGAAAAGAACTGTTTGAAAAGTACTTTAAAAATTAATGGCTGTGTGTATGTATACGTCTAACTAAAGTTTTTTTAAAAAATGTTCTGCAGGGAAGAAACTGTTCTTATCATTTTCCTCCTTACAACAACTATCACGGTGAAAAGATTAGGATCTTTTACAAATAACACTGATATAATAAATTAACTTATGTGTGGCAGTGCATGACTTAATATACGATATTTACATTACAGCAAATAAATGCTGATATACATCTCACTAATACTTCTACTATAGATTTCTTTATTCAACATTTACAATGCATGGGGACTAGCAGCTGCAGATGAAGAAGAAATAAAAACACATACATACTTTCATACACATATATATGCTACCACTCATAGTATGTGAGAAGGAAACATATACACTCCTGGAAATGGAAAAAAGAACACATTGACACCGGTGTGTCAGACACTCTCCATACTTGCGCCGGACACTGCGAGAGGGCTGTACAAGCAATAATCACACGCACGGCACAGCGGACACACCAGGAACCGCGGTGTTGGCCGTCGAATGGCGCTAGCTGCGCAGCGTTTGTGCACCGCCGCCGTCAGTGTCAGCCAGTTTGCCGTGGCATACGGAGCTCCATCGCAGTCTTTATCACTGGTAGCATGCCGCGACAGCGTGGACGTGAACCGTATGTACAGTTGACGGACTTTGAGCGAGGGCGTATAGTGGGCATGCGGGAGGCCGGGTGGACGTACCGCCGAATTGTTCAACACGCGGGGCGTGAGGTCTCCACAGTACATCGATGTTGTCGGCAGTGGTCGGCGGAAGGTGCACGTGCCCGTCGACCTGGGACCGGACCGCAGCGACGCGCGGATGCACGCCAAGACCGTAGGATCCTACGCAGTGCCGTAGGGGACCGCACCGCCACTTCCCAGCAAATTAGGGACACTGTTGCTCCTGGGGTATGGGCGAGGACCATTCGCAACCGTCTCCATGAAGCTGGGCTACGGACCAGCACACCGTTAGGCCGTCTTCCGCTCACGCCCCAACATCGTGCAGCCCGCCTCCAGTGGTGTCGCGACAGGCGTGAATGGAGGGACGAATGGAGACGTGTCGTCTTCAGCGATGAGAGTCGCTTCTGCCTTGGTGCCAATGATGTTCGTATGCGTGTTTGGCGCCGTGCAGGTGAGCGCCACAATCAGGACTGCATACGACCGAGGCACACAGGGCCAACACCCGGCATCATGGTGTGGGGAGCAATCTCGTACACTGGCCGTACACCTCTGGTGATCGTCGAGGGGACACTGAATAGTGCACGGTACATCCAAACCGTCATCGAACCCATCGTTCTACCATTCCTAGACCGGCAAGGGAACTTGCTGTTCCAACAGGACAATGCACGTCCGCATGTATCCCGTGCCACCCAACGTGCTCTAGAAGGTGTAAGTCAACTACCCTGGCCAGCAAGATCTCCGGATCTGTCCCCCATTGAGCATGGTTGGGACTGGATGAAGCGTCGTCACACGCGGTCTGCAGGTCCAGCACGAACGCTGGTCCAACTGTGGCGCCAGGTGGAAATGGCATGGCAAGCCGTTCCACAAGACTACATGCAGCATCTCTACGATCGTCTCCATGGGAGAATAGCAGCCTGCTTTGCTGCGAAAGGTGGATATACACTGTACTAGTGCCGACATTGTGCATGCTCTGTTGCCTGTGTCTATGTGCCTTTGGTTCTGTCAGTGTGATCATGTGATGTATCTGACCCCAGGAATGTGTCAATAAAGTTTCCCCTTCCTGGGACAATGAATTCACGGTGTTCTTATTTCAATTTCCAGGAGTTTAGATGACACACATATTAACGGTACATACTATCTGCAAGTGCACATAATGTGCCATTCACATGAATACACATAGACACACAACTACGACAAATACACATACAATAATAGATACATACACATAGACACATTCAATCATTCTTGAGCAAACAGTGTGAGAAGGGGAGGGTCCCAGTTTCATCAAGACAGATCAGGCATTTGTTATCATGACACGACATATCGACTTTCAGTTGCAGTGCAGTATGCACCTTATGGCCCGGTGACCGAAAGACTTCTTGGCGCCTCATATGGGGAGATGCATTGCCACTATGCAGACACACCTTATAGACTTCGTTCATGTGAGCCTGTGAGGATGATAGCCTTATTCCATCTTTGAGTGGCACCTGTCTCTGCACAGTATTCATGCAGCTTTGATTTGAGTCTTACATACATACTTCTCAATCTGTGAGCCATTTGTCTTGTCTTTCCTCAGGCAGATAACTTTCTTCCTCCGAAATATTATAAGGTAAGGATTACCTGCTGCATATCCAGACATAGTGCATTTCCAACGTCTTGTATCTAATTACTTCATATAGATAATAGCCTTTCACCCAGTAAATGAAAGCCGGCTGGTATGTCTGAGCGGTTCTAGGGGCTTCAGACTGGAACCGCGCTACCGCTACGGTCGCAGGTTCGAATCCTACCTCGGGCATGGATGTCTGTGATGTTATTAGGTTAGTTACGTTTAGGTAGTTCTAAGTTCTAGGGGACTGATGACCTCAGATGTTAAGTCCCACATAGCTCAGAGCCAGTAAATGAAATTCCCTGTCTCCATACAAAATAAGTTGACACCAGCGAAATCTGGATTCGCAAACTCGTAGTGCAACTGCTACATACTTAGCTTAGTGAAGTCAGAATGCACATACCGATGTAGACCGGCTTCGTAAACTCCACTGAAGCCTTAGTCATCTCCACACGGACTAATCCTTCATTGAAGAACGTGACCCAATTAAAATTTGGATTGGCTATGTAATCGCTTGCGCCACAACGCCCATCACAGCGGTAAAGTAAATGAATTTCGCTACAGTTTCTAACATTCTCCATAGTTTTACCGAAAACTGAGTTATTCATTGAATTACAAAAACCTTTTTCAAAATAATATGTCACAAGAATCATCTGTCCAGTAACAACATTTCAAAAGATATGCAGCAGGCTTTTTCTAACACGCTTCATCCCAAACTTGAGACACTGATGGAGCCTTCAAAAATATAGATTGTACCTCTACTTATTCCCTTGCGTTGCCACTAGCGTGGGGACAGAACCATTTCGCGAGAATAGGAGCTGCGGCCACTGTGGCAAGTCGATGAGCACGTCATGCAAACTGGTGGAATAATCCAGTCTACCTCCAGGATATATCCACTACCAGCAGCAGCAATCACAAAATGGATGTGTTTTTTTTCCAATTTGCTGATTTCATCTTTGGACAGCCATCGAAAACCTTCAGCTGGTAGTGTTTTGTGTTTGGCATGCCCGCAGAAATTGTTTGCTGCAGGTTTTAACTCAAAAGTCAGATGGCCCTTACTACTCCTTACTCATTCACGGGTTATTCGGTTTGGAATACCTGAGAATCATGTTGATGGTAGTAATAATGATGTAACGGCAGATTCGGAGGTTATCAGATTTCCAACCAAAGATACTGTATGTGCCAGAATTAGCAGAGTGCTGTAGTACAGCCCCCAGAGAGGTACCTTATAAATTTCGAAAGCGGATAAAGGCTAGCGTGCCAAATCGGTTGTACTCTGAGTGACAACAGTCGCTAGGGGAGCTGGTGTTTGACTGAAGAAGTAGGGGTGGTAGCGAGTCACATGGAGGCCAAAAGTGCTAACAGCTTAGTAATTCGACCGCTAGATGTCGGCGTCCTTTGAGCTCTGCTATTGGAACATTTACTATGTAAGAGAAATTCTTATGCTTAGCAGACGACAAAACTCACTCTGAAAGCACGTGGCTGGATACCCCAGTGGTGGAAAGCCGCTGGGGAGAAATATGGTGCGAAGGGACAAGAGGAACTTGTTAAACTCTGAAAATAAGATATATTCTAACAAAATGTGAGCCCAGTACGATAGTGGAAAGCCAGTGACACAGAAACCAAGAGAACAATATAAGGAGCACAAGAGTATAAGTGCGCTCTCGGTGTGAGGAATAGTTTTTAAGCTTTTGTGCGTTGAGCAAGGGGTTTCAGATCTATTTCGTATTTATGGATTTCCGCAAGGCTTTTGACACTGTACCACACATGCGGCTTCTAGTGAAATTGCGTGCTTAAGGAATATCGTCTCAGTTATGTGACTCGATTTGTGATTTCCTGTCAGAGAGGGAATAGTTCGTAGTAATAGACGGAAAGTCACTGAATAACACAGAAGTGATTTCTGGCGTTCCCCAAGGTAGAGGTTTTGCTGTTCCTTAACTATATAAAGGATTTGGGAGAGAATCTCAGCAGCCGTATTAGGTTGTTTGCAGATGACAGTTTCGTTTATCGACTAATAAAGTCGTCAGAAGATCAAAACGAATAGTGTGAAAATTGGCAGTTAATCCTAAATAACGAAACGTGTGAGGTCATCCACATGAGTGCTAAGAGAAATTCGTTAAACTTCGGTTACATGATAAATCAGTCTAATCTAAAAGCCGTAAATTCAACGAAATACCTAGGTCTCACAATTACGAACAACTTACATTCGAAGGAACACACAGAAAATGTTGTGGAGAAGGCTAACCAAAGAGTGCGTTTTATTGGCAGGACACTTAGAAAAGGTAAGATATCTACTGAGGAGACTTCCTACACTACGCTTGTCTGTTCTCTTTTAGAATGCTGTTGCGCCGTGTGGGATCTTTACCAGATACGACTGACGGAGTACACCGAAAAACTTCAAAGAAGGGCAGCACGTTTTGTATTATAGCGGGATATGGGAGAAAGTGTCAATGAAATGATACAGGATTTGGGCTGGACATCATTAAAAGAAAGGAGTTGTTCGTTGGGACTGAATCTTCCAATCACCAACTTTCTCCTCAGAGTGCGAAAATATTTTGTTGACACGATCACCACTATAAAATTAAGGAAATCAGAGCTCGTACGGAAAGATATGGGTGTTCGTTCTTTCCGCGTGCTATACGAGATTGGAATAATAGAGAATTAGGGAGGATGGTTCGATGAACTCTCTGTCAGGCACTTAAATGTGATTAGCAGAGTTTCCATGTAGATGTAGATGTAGATGTAGAACAACTTATGTACTATATGAAGTTTAAAAATTGTAACTCGGTGACAACTGCACTGACTTTCACAAACGAAGACCAGTGGATACGTCTCGTAGAGACGAATCAGAGAATTAAACCGAAATTGCAATAAACATTAACATTTTTCAACTATAAGCCGGAATGTGTATTCCGTGCTGAAGAATCGACCAATTTCGTCACAAGACAATTTTTTATCGTAAAACTAGCGACAGCATTGAAGAATAACCACAGTTAAGGCAGTAGAAATAAGTTCATAATTAACTATCTACATTTATAAACATTAACATCACCAAAAGTAACGTTTCTCATGTTAAAAGTGTAATTCATGCGAAAACTAGTGAGTGCAGTAAACATCTGTACTGGGAAATAAAAGTTGATAAATGTTGGAAGCGATTTAATATATAATACTTGTATACATCGACAGAGTTATATTTTTACTACATCAGGAAGCAAATATACTTGATTTGGCTCGTGAGATCTATGCGACACTACAAATACCTGCCCACCACTTTGGCTCAAGCAGATTTGTTTGGGTAGTATTCGTGAACAGTCTCTGTGTGAGAAGGATGAGGGGCGAGTCAGTCACTTCGTGAAAGTATTGAGATTTTTCTAAGTGCCGAGTTGTGGACTTAGCAAATTTTCGCGTACGTTGCCAATGAATACTTCAAAATATTGTCGCATCGTGGACTTGGAAAATTATAGCACGTACCGCCAGTAAACATCTAGTAATATTTTCGAGCTGTGGGTGGTTCAAATGGCTCTGAGCACTATGGGACTTAACATCTGTGGTCATCAGTCCATTAGAACTTAGAACTACTTAAAACTAACTAACCTAAGGACATCACACACATCCATGCCCGATGCAGGATTCGAACCTGCGACCATAGCGGTCGCGCGGTTCCAGACTGAAGTACCTAGAACCGCTCGGGCACACCGGTCGGCTCGAGCTGTGGAGTTCAGTTTTTTTTTTTGTTTTTTTTTTTCGGGAAGAGTTCCGAAGTCTCATATATTTACGTCTGATATAGAGCGTGGATCCGGACTTGTGAATTTGGCCAATTATCGTCTGAGAATTAAATCTTAAGCAAGTTTAACTTTGTTTTCCGGGACTTTGGCGTGAGCAGTGACCTAGCTGAGAAACTGCCATGTCATTTTCGTTCTCGCATAGAATAAACATTCATTCTTGGATATTGATTAAATTTGTTTCGCAGGTTATAAGGAAAATAAATCTAATAATTTCGTGAAACTCAAAGCCCTGTGAGCTCTGAACCTTATTACACAAATCCATGCTTGCATTTTTGACTCGTAACGGTAATTTTCTATTGAATAATTTCGAGAAATGTGACGTCAAAAAGCTTGGTCCCTAGAAGTTACCACAGTCAGACGTTAGAAAAATTCATACTTTCACTGAGGCCCGTGACGGTGTGCTACTGACTCAAACTTTAATGAGAAGATAATTTGCTCAGTAATTCTGGGGCTCAGAGCTGTTTCAGTGATCCTCTGGATATTGACTTTCAAGTGACATTGTAGATTTCAGTACTTTAGTTTTACATTCACATTTTCAAGTTAGCTCGTGCACGTAAGAATTGGTAGACAGTGAAGTACAGTCGCAACAGTTCTACGAAATTCGTGCCTGGAGAGAACTGACCAGTATCTGCAACCACTAACTGTCAAAAGAATTTGACTGTAGGGTAGACCGCCCTTTTAACGCTGACGTGTGGCGTATAGCCGCAATTAACCGCGCTTGGAGTGGCCGAGAAATTTGCAATTTAGGTGTAATTGTCATCGACCTGGTTGCTGCCACGAAAGACACTGCTGCTGTATCAGTTCTGGTCGAGGGGCCTGCAACCCACAGTAATTACGACGAACATGTCCCATCACGTCGGTGGAAATACGTTTGGCTGCATTTCAAATAAGCATGAGACACCCCCTCCCTCTTTTCTCTCTCTGAACTGACCAGAAACCAGCTTTCGAAACTAGCCAGAGCGCCCAGTCAGAGTAAACGGCCATGTAACACGATATAAACTGTTGCATTATTATTAGGGAGCGTGTGACATTGCTGGAAGACATGTAAAAAAGTGAGTAGCAGTTTTACCAATCCGCCAGTGGACATCAAATTGGTCAAGATAGTGTGAGGATTCCTTCAAAAGTGGGAATGAGTGGAGCAACGAGGTTACTACATTCCATCCTACACACGAACCATACTGGGCACATCAGGAAATAAATTACTGACACATAATATCGTACAAGCACACTGAAGGTAAGCAAGATCTGCCAGTACTCCAAGGTAGAATAAAAATATGAGTATCTCTTGTAGTAAAAGTGTGCAACATCTAAGACTGAGCAATGGCCACATTGTAACAAAAGAAAACTATATTTGCTCACCAAGTTATAGACTCAGACATGTAATTACACCTCTGCAGCTCTAAGACAAAATGGGGCAGCAGAGAACTGCAGCGTTCAGCAGCCGCCTGTCGATAAAACTCCAAAAACACTGTGAATGAAGTGAGGATGAAATTTTCACTCTACAGCGGAAACTTCTTGGCAGATTAAAAGTGTGTCCCAAGTTCGAGTTTCGGTCCGGCACACAGTTTTATTCTGCCAGTAAGGTTTATAACAGTGCACACTCCGCTGCGGAGCTAAAATTTCATTCTGGATACAGTACACTGTCTTTTTTTTGCCCCCGTTCTTGCAGCGGTGTACCGTAGGTCTCTAGAAGAGCGTAGCGTTCGAAAGGATAGGAAAAGGGCACAGGTCAATCCCCGTTTTCAAGAAGGGACGTCGAACAGTTGTGCAGAACTATAGGCCTATATCTCTAACGTCGATCAGTTGTAGAATTTTGGAGCACGTATTATGTTCGAATATACTGACTTTTCTGGAGGATAGAAATCTACTCTGTAGGAATCAGGATGGGTTCCGAAAAAGACGATCGTGTGAAACCCAGCTCGCGCTATTCGTCCACGAGACTCAGAGGGCCATAGACACGGGTCCCCAGGTAGATGCCGTGTGTCTTGATTTCCGCAAGGCGTTCGATACAGTTCCCCACAGACGTTTAATGAACAAAGTAACAGCATATGGACTATCAGACCAATTGTGTGATTGGACTGAAGAGTTCCTAGATAACAGAACGCAGCATGTCATTCTCAATGGAGAGAAGTCGTCCTAAGTAAGAGTGATTTCAGGTGTGCCGCAGGGCAGTGTCGTAGGACCGTTGCTATTCACAATATATATAAATGACCTTGTGGATGACATCGGAAGTTCACTGATGCTTTTTGCGGATGATGCTGTGGTATCTCGAGAGGTTGTAACAGTGGATAATTGTACTGAAATGCAGGAGGATCTGCAGCGAATTGGTGCATGGTGCAGGGAATGGCAATTGAATCTCAATGTAGACAAGTGTAATGTGCTGCGGATACATAGAAAGATAGATCCCTTATCATTTAGCTACAAAACAGCAGGTCAGTAACTAGAAGCAGTTAATTCCATAATTTATCTTGGAGTACGCATTAGGAGTAATTTAAAATTGAATGATCATATAAAGTTGATCGTTGGTAAATCAGATGCCAGACTGAGATTCATTGGAAGAATCTTAAGGAAATGCAATCCGAAAACAGAGGAAGTAGGTTACAGTACGCTTGTTCCCCCACTGCTTGAATACTGCTCACCAGTGTGGGATCCGTACCAGATAGGGTAGGTAGAAGAGATAGAGAAGATCCAACGGAGAGCAGCGCGCTTCGTTATAGGATCATTTAGTAATCGTGAAAGCGTTACGAAGATGATAGATAAACTCCAGTGGAAGACTCTACAGGAGAGACGCTCAGTAGCTCGGTACGGGCTTTTGTTGAAGTTTCGAGAACATACCTTCACCGAAGAGTCAAGCAGTATATTGCTCCCTCCAACGTATATCTCGCGAAGAGACCATGATGATAAAATCAGGGAGAATGGAGCCCACACAGAAGCATACCGACAATCCTTCTTTCTACGAACAATACGAGACTGGAATAGAAGGGAGAACCGATAGAGGTTCTCAAAGTACCCTCCGCCACACACCGTCAGGTGGCTTGCGGAGTATGGATGTAGATGTAAATGTAGATGTAGATGTCGAGGTATGGTACTGTATCCTGCCATTAACGAATATTGCATTGAAACTACAGTACTCCACAGAATGTATACATCTAGCTAAAAATAAAAGATCTTTATGTTTTCAATTTTAGGACTTGTAACAGGGAATAATGTCATCATCAAATGTCATGATCAACAAATAAGCTCCATTATATGCCAATAAAATAACTGCAGAACCAAATTAAGACCGCATATACGAATATATTACAGATAATGGTCTACTTAGCACATTGTTTCCATTACGAGACATGAAGACATTGTTTGACCTATACCTTACACCACTGAGACGGTCATGCCTCTACAGGTGGATGGCTGTGCATCGCGTACTCAGATATACTGTCACTTGACTTTTCCATATTCGTAACAGTATCAAAAATTAAATTAATAAAATAAAGCATATCCCGTACACAATTTGAAGTGTGATTAGTTACGGATGATGAGATAGTAATCCAGAAATACGGCATTGTATACCACCAGGAAGAAGTCAACAGTATTATAACTGTCAGCATTGCTTTATGGTAGATCGTGTAATCGATTTCCAAGTGACGTAATTAATCTACGGACACACAGAACATACATTCCTGGAAATGGAAAAAAGAACACATTGACACCGGTGTGTCAGACCCACCATACTTGCTCCGGACACTGCGAGAGGGCTGTACAAGCAATGATCACACTCACGGCACAGTGGACACACCAGGAACCGCGGTGTTGGCCGTCGAATGGCGCTAGCTGCGCAGCATTTGTGCACCGCCGCCGTCAGTGTCAGCCAGTTTGCCGTGGCATACGGAGATCCATCGCAGTCTTTAACACTAGTAGCATGCCGCGACAGCATGGACGTGAACCGTATGTGCAGTTAACGGACTTTGAGCGAGGGCGTATAGTGGGCATGTGGGAGGCCGGGTGGACGTACCGCCGAATTGCTCAACACGTGGGGCGTGAGGTCTCCACAGTACATCGATGTTGTCTCCAGTGGTCGGCGGAAGGTGCACGTGCCCGTCGACCTGGGACCTGACCGCAGCGACGCACGAATGCACGCCAAGACCGTAGGATCCTACGCAGTGCCGTAGGGGACCGCACAGCCACTTCCCAGCAAATTAGGGACACTGTTGGTCCTGGGGTATCGGCGAGGACCATTCGCAACCGTCTCCATGAAGCTGGGCTACAGTCCCGTACACCGTTAGGCCGTCTTCCGCTCACGCCCCAACATCGTGCAGCCCGCCTCCAGTGGTGTCGCGACAGGCGTGAATGGAGGGACGAATGGAGACGTGTCGTCTTCAGCGATGAGAGTCGCTTCTGCCTTGGTGCCAATGATGGTCGTGTGCGTGTTTGGCGCCGTGCAGGTGAGCGCCACAATCAGGACTGCATACGACCGAGGCACACTGGGCCAACACCCGGCATCATGGTGTGGGGAGCGATCTCCTACACTGGCCGTACACCTCTGGTGATCGTCGAGGGGACACTGAATAGTGCACGGTACATCCAAACCGTCATCGAACCCATCGTTCTACCATTCCTAGACCGGCAAGGGAACTTGCTGTTCCAACAGGACAATGCACGTCCGCATGTATCCCGTGCCAACCAACGTGCTCTACAAGGTGTAAGTCAACTACCCTGGCCAGCAAGATCTCCGGATCTGTCCCCCATTGAGCATGTTTGGGACTGGATGAAGCGTCGTCTCACGCGGTCTGCACGTCCAGCACGAACGCTGGTCCAACTGAGGCGCCAGGTGGAAATGGCATGGCAAGCCGTTCCACAGGACTACATCCAGCATCTCTACGATCGTCTCCATGGGAGAATAGCAGCCTGCATTGCTGCGAAAGGTGGATATACACTGTACTAGTGCCGACATTGTGCATGCTCTGTTGCCTGTGTCTATGTGCCTGTGGTTCTGTCAGTGCGATCATGTGATGTATTAGACCCCAGGAATGTGTCAATAAAGTTTCCCCTTCCTGGGACAATGAATTCACGGTGTTCTTATTTCAATTTCCAGGAGTAAGTATATATATATATATATATATATATATATATATATATATATATATAGAGAGAGAGAGAGAGAGAGAGAGAGAGAGAGAGGGGAGAGAGAGGGATGAGGGAGAGACATGAAGTTACAAATACAGTTACAAATAAGGAAAGGATTGTACAGATTACGTAATCGGTTGAGAGGGGCTGTAACACCTAGATGTAAGAGGGGTAATGACTTCATATATGCTTTAATAGTTGGAAGACGGTGCGCTCTAGAAACAGACATGGTGACAAGATGAAATTTTCATACTCTCACTCTCACCATAAACTGTGGAAGGTATTGCAGGACCTTCAGGAAAATGAGAAAACCAATTCAAAGAGTTTCTCCACACATGGAGTACCCCCTCCTTCAGCATTACAGTGACGGACCACACACGAGCACTGTGACACCTGCCACTATCTGATGCCTTGGGCTCAGTGTCAATGATTATCGTCTACACAGTCCCAACTTGTCCCCATCCGATTTTCATCCTTTTCCAAAACTAAGGAACATCTTCTAGGACCTCACTTTGCTGGTGAAGAACCAGTGCAAGCAGAGGCTAGATTTTTGGCTCTGTAAGCAGAGTCGAAACTTTCTACATTGATAGTATCAACACATTGGTCTCTCATTGGGAGAAATGTGTTCCTCGCGAGGGTGATTACGTTGACAAAAAAAGTATGTAGGCACGAAGAATAAAGATGTAGTATGTTAATGAAGTTTGTTTTACTTCAAATATCTCAGAATTTGCACATAAAAATTGGAAAGCGTCATTTTCCAGCACGCAATGGTCTTCATAAACGGACAAGTGTATTTGTTCTTTTATTACTTACTTCACCACATGTGGTTGCTATTGTTTTACCATTAAACTGTGATACTATGGTACAGAGTCCCAAATCAGCCAGGGCATCTGAAAATTACACATCACACTGCGTAAACAGCTGTGAAGTTAGGCCATCGGGTCTCTTGGAGAGGTAGCAAAAACTTCCCGAACGCCTTCAAAACCTACCGAACGCAGTAGCAGAGAGTCGCAACACAAAAGAGTATTCAAGAAACAACAATGCGCACCTTGATTTTCGCATCAACCTCCAACACCCCAGCAAAGGTCCAGCTACTACAACAGAGTGCTGTGCGATACATACGAAACAAAAGAGTGCATGAACTTTTGGCGAGGCAGTTTGCCAGCAAAAACAGAAGCAAGAACAGCACATTCCACTAATCAAGACGTATTTTCATAAACAGAATACGTAATCCACATTATAAAAAATACGGCTAGAAAATTCAACAGACATCACGTCTAAAATCATAACCCTAATTGGATGGCCTATGGAATTATTCTCAGCATTTTATAACAAATAGGCTCCACAACACAACAAACATCAAATTTTGTATGCTCAGCGTGAATGGCTAACAAAGAAACTACCAGAGGTAAATGAAATCATCGAGAAACAGAAAATATGTTTTATTCCTGACGGAAACACCCTCAGTCCTTCTCAAAACTTTAAACCGAAGAATTTGAGCCAGCCGGGGTGGCAGAGCTGTTCTAGGCGCTACAGTCTCGAATCACGCGACCGCTACGGTCACAGGTTCGAATCCCGCCTCGGGAATGGATGTATGCGATGTCCCTTGGTTAGTTAGGTTTAACTATTTCTAAGTTCTAGGGCACTGATGACCTCAGAAGTTAAGTCCCATAGTGCTCAGAGTCATTTGAACCATTTTTTTTAAGAATTTTATAGCATACAGAAACGGCGGCCACAACAGAAGAGGTCGAGGAACTGTAATCTTTATTAAATCAGCGACACCGCTCAGCAGAGAGGAAATCCCTCAACTAACGTCCATGAAAGCTACAGTCGTCAACATAGACAAGAAAATGGTTCAAATGGCTCTGGGCACTATGGGACTTAACAGCTGAGGCCATAAGTCCCCTACTACTTAGAACTACTTAAACCTACCTAACCTGAGGACATCACACACATCCATGCCCGAGGCAGCATTCGAACCTGCGACCGTAGCGGTCGCGCGTTTACAGACTGAAGCGCATAGAACCGCTCGGCCACTCTGGCCGGCTCATAGACACGCTACTATGGAATATCACCATAACAGTATCATGAATCAGCCCACGTATAAAACTAGAAAGTGACGACCGCTACAACTTGTTTGATCCACATTACAAAATCCTTTTGTGTAGGGATTTAAACGGTAAGACGCAGGAAGGCAAACAGACAAACAACAAAGGAAAATTGCTATACAGTCTAGTAAATCAGCTTCGGAGAATCATAATTTGGTCTGAAAACCTAAGTTACATTCCACAAATTACATATAATCATTCTGATGCAGTGGATATTGCCATGATTAGGAACCTGATTTCTGTCTTGCAATTTCAGAGCGTTGATTACGTCACCTCTGACCATAACCCTGTCATCGGTTATATCACAAGCTCATTGTTGATGGAAGGCCTAGAAAATAAGCATCATTGACGGTGTTGATGGAAGCCCTAGAAAATAAGCATCATTGACTGAAATCAGTATTCATAATGGTTGAACAACCATACAAGGCCTACAAAGATGCAACAACAGCAACAGTTTTCCAGACTCAAACCACAACAATTCCCATCAATGTTTCATGATCTAAAACCTCTCAAATATCGAGCGTGAAGTAGGTGAAAAATACACAGGAACCTAGCTGACCACCAAGTTATGAGCAACTGTCACGAGAATTCTGAAGAAAACACTTGAATGGAGACGTGAAGGGTCGCAGGATGAGTCAACTCCAGCTAAGAACCAGAAAAGATTGGAAACTTCTCTGTAACCAACGTAACCCTAACCTGTAAAAACAGCTATTTCTAATGACAAAGAATTTATTTATAACACATTAGAAAAATCAAAACTTTTCGCTACGACGAATAAGGAAAAAACACATTAAATCAAGAACAGCAACCAAATAACAACGAAGAGTATAAAGTGCGAATCTGCAACAAAGCACAAAGGATACGACAGATTGGGTGGCGCAGTGGTTAGCACGGTCGTTTCGTATTCAGGAGGGCGATGGTTCAAACCCACTTCTGGCCACCCAGATTCAGGTTTTCCGTGATTTCCCTAAATCGCACCAGAGTGCATAGCGACCATACTGCACAACAAACTAACAAATTAAACATCTTCCACTCAAGCCAATAAATAGTCTTAATTCCAATAATATTTAGCAGCTGCCTGATAAATCATTATTACCCCATTTCATGGAAGACAACAAAGATTGTTCCAATACCGAAACTAGTCAACAACAGTAAACAGACCAACAACTACAGACCAACCAGTCTACTCTCAGATTTGTCAGGAGTCCTCTAAACAATCATCCTAACTAGGATAAGGCCAGAGCTAGTGTAAGACAAAATCGTCCGTAGCAAACAGTTTGCATTCAAGGAGAAACCTTCTGCGCAGTCGTTACTCCGTTAAACCTCAGAGTATACTATATACATCCTCCATGGGCCACACTACGTTACAGTATTATTTCTTGACGTGGAAAAAGCGATTGATAGAGAATTGCCAAGCTCCTTGCATCAACAAATTTATCAAGCTGTTACAGCAAAATAACTGACCACTATCAAACTGAGGCAAAGGTCTACGTTACTGTCGACGGTAAAAGATCTGAGGTCAAGCAGACGAAATAAGCAGTTCTACAAGACTCCGGCCATTCACCAGTTCTCTTAAGTTTGAATGTCAACCATCTAACAGTGCTCCAGAACTCTTGTCACAATTCACAGATGATACTGCTTTTTTTAACCTCCTCCAGAAGACTAGACACTGCAAAACATAGACTAAAGAACAAAACAGACGTCACAGAAGAATGGTTAGCCTACAACAAAATAAAAAACAGTACTGACAAAACAAAAGATGGAAAGTGATCCTTAACAAGAGGTTGATACTGCTAAATACGGAACTCAAGTGGGACGAAACAAGAAAATACCTCAGTATGATCATAGACAAGAAACTCGTATTAGTATGTAAAGTACATACCACAGAGAAGAAAAGCAAAGTTATGAAAACCGTATACATGCCATTCCCATTATTCAAAAGCAACAATCTCGACACCAGAACAGAACTACGAATACCGTGGCAATTATTGAACAAAATGAAATAGAGTGGTCATACCGTCTGAACGGTTTGTGTCAAGACTTCAAACTTCACCATTGGCCGCGGGGACGATGGGAATTAGTATGCGCATTATGGTTTGGTTTACCGACGAAACCCACTTTCATTTGGATGGGTTCGTCAATGACAAAACTGGCACAGTTAGGGGACTGAGAATACGCATTTCAACAGTCAACGGGTAACTGTGTGGTATGCATATCGCTGGGATATTCCTTGTCGGCACGGTGACTACGGTTTGATACGTGAAGGTTTTGGAAGAAATTTCATCCCCATTTTCCAAGGTAAGCCTGATTTCGACAAGATGTGGTTTACGCAAGACGGAGCTCGAACCCATCGAAGTCGGAGAGCGTTTAATGTCCTGGAGAAGCACTATGGGAAACACACATTGATCCTGGGGTACCCAGAGGCCACTGGCATGCTCCTCGATTGGAATCCACATTCTGAGGATCTGAACTGGTGCGACACCTTTTTTTGGGACTATATTAATGACAAGGTGTACAGCAATAAATCACAGAACCATTGCTAAGCCAAACAGCCACTCAGGATGTCATCGACAGCATCGATATTCCGATACTTCAGCGGGTCATACAGAATTTCGCTATTCGTCTGCACCACATCATCACTAATGAAGGCAGACAAGTCGAACATCTCATAACCTAAATCGGAATATCTGTAGTGACGTTTACATGTTGAATAAAGTGTTTGGATACTGTAGTTTGTAACTAATTTACCCTGTCTTTCATATAGTTCAACCTTGTTATCCAATAAGTCTGGCTCTAGGCGGTACCTTGTCACCCTGTATCTTGCAATTATAAAATCAATGACAACATATTTGAGCTTAACATGGGTGATTTCCAGTCCGTCTAATATACATGTACTCCAACTATTCAAAACCAATGCCTCAGATTAGCTCTCAACGCCCCACGATGGAGCAGAACACAACTTCACACAGAGATCAACAAGCCAATTAAAGGAACAAATTACAGAACACCACTAGCAAATTAGCAGACGAAATAAATACCCTGAGACCTAATTCCAGGCACATAGAAAATGTCGGAGTAGCTTAATCAATAGAATGACATAGAATTAGGGTCGCAGTATGCGATATTACACACTAAGCAGGAGTTGGGGAGATCTGAGGGATCAATCATTGACCAACGCCATGGAAAAGATACTTTACATTTGTGAACAACCCCTATGTCACAAAGCCGTGTAATTCCAGCCTCCGCAGGGGGTAGTAATTTGGCAGCAACATCACTATGGCGGTAGCAAGGACGTGCAGTTGAGATTCTGTATCTGCTTCGCTGCCGTGGAGGTACAGTAACTCACTCGGCTACGGCTGCAACTCGGTCGTGTTTGGTGGTTTGTGGCAACGCACCGCTATTTGCTGCGGCTTCGACTCGATATGTAGGGCGCGACGGTAAGTTTCCGAGCTCGCCTCTGACGTACGGTAATCTTCACCTTTACAGAGAAAACCAACTTTCCCCCCCAGTTGGCCTCTTTTGTGGTCTTGTGGCTTCGCAATAACTTGTTCTTCGTCTTCTTGCTTGCCTCTTGGATTTTTTCTCCTTCGTGTGCTCCTTCTCCCTCGGGCACCTTCGTTCACAAAAGGAGTAATTACGGAAAACGTATCAACACTGGCGTACAGTTATTACAATAGGAAAACATATTACGGTAAGGCATCTTGCGCTGTTGGAGTGGCAAAACTCTTAGTGAGTCAGATATCCAGCTGAAACATTTCAAACGCATCTGAACGCCTTTTTTTGGTTTATTTGGTTTGTGGGGCGCTCAGCTGCGCGGTCATGGTTTATTTGGTTTGTGGGGCGCTCGGCTGCTCGGTCATCAGCGAGCATACAAAGTCCCAACTTTTTCACAGTCCAGTTTTTTACACAGTCCAATCCAGCCACTGTCACGAACGATGATGATGAAATGCTGAGGGCAACACAAACACCAAGTCCACGGGCAGGGAAAATCCGCAGCCTGGCTGTGAATCAAACCTGGGACCCAGTGATCCAGTGGCAAAAACGCTAGCCACTAGACCACGAGCTGCCTATTGAGCGCCTCTGCGAGCACACATACCAGATGATACTTTTCGAAGACAAGTACGTCACCTGACACACAACAGTCACTGTCTAGCAATCCAACATTGTCATCAGCGGACGTTCCGGTCGGCAGACATTTCTTCCTCATTGCCAATCGGTCCACCTCTTCATTCACTCTGCGTGCAGATGCAAAACTTACTCTGCAGCTCCACGTTGCCTATATTCCTTCAATTCCTTCACATTATTTGAATCGTGATATATTCTTGATTCTGAATAAACCAGACTACATGCACTGATTAAGATATTATCAGAGTACCACATGGGTTTACTTCAACATCGAAGAATAATTTTGCTATCTCTCCTTCAAGTTTCTTGTATTTTTCGTGTGTCCTAAGGATGAATATATCTCCGGTGTTTAGTTCAGCTAGTGTGGTTCCCGCGTCATGCCCTTTCTTCTTCTTAAGTGTTTGTTTCTCGCAGTTTCTGACCATAGCTTCTTTAATTTGTACTACAGGGTGTTACAAAAAGGTACGAACAAACTTTCAGGAAACATTCCTTACACACAAAGAAAGAAAATATGTTATGTGGACATGTGTCCGGAAACGCTTACTTTACATGTTAGTGCTCATTTTATTACTTCTCTTCAAATCACATTAATCATGGAATGGAAACACAGCAACAAAACGTACCAGCGTGACTTCAAACACTTTGTTACAGGGAATGTTCAAAATGTCCTCCGTTAGCCAGGATACATGCATCCACCCTCCGTCGCATGAACTCCCTGATGCGCTGATGCAGCCCTGGAGAATGGCGCATTGTATCACAGCCGTCCACAATACAAGCACAAAGAGACTCTACATTTGGTTCCGGGGTTGCGTAGACAAGAGCTTTCAAATGCCCCCATAAATGAAAGTCAAGAGGGTTGAGGTCAGGAGAGCGTGGAGGCCATGGAATTGGCCCGCCTCTACCAATCCATCGGTCGCCGAATCTGTTGTTGAGAAGCGTGCGAACAATTTGACTGAAATGTGCAGGAGCTCCATCGTGCATGAACCACATATTGTGTCGTACTTGTAAAGGCACATGTTCTAGCAGCACAGGTAGAGCATCCCGTATGAAATCATGACGACGTGCTCCATTGAGCGTAGGTGGAAGAACATAGGGCCCCATCAAGACATCACAAACAATGCGTGCCCAAACGTTCACAGAAAATCTGTGTTGATGACGTGATTGCACAATTGTGTGCCGATTCTCGTCAGCCCACACATGTTGATTGTAAAAATTTACAATTTGATCACGTTGGAATGAAGCCTCATCCGTAAAAAGAACATTTGCACTGAAATGAGGATTGACACATTGTTGGATGAACCATTCGCAGAAGTGTACCCTTGGAGGCCAATCAGCTGCTAAAAGTGCCTGCACACGCTGTACATGGTACGGAGACAACTGGTTCTCCCGTAGCATTCTCCATACAGTGACGTGGTCAACGTTACCTTGTACAGCAGCAACTTCTCTGACGCTGACATTAGGATTATTGTCACATGCATGAAGAATTGCCTCGTCCATTGCAGGTGTCCTCGTCGTTCTAAGTCTTCCCCAGTAGCGAGTCATAGGCTGGAATATTCCGTGCTCCCTAAGACGTCGATCAATTGCTTCGAACGTCTTCCTGTCGGGACACCTTCGTTCTGGAAATCTGTCTCGATACAAACGTACCACGCCATTGCTATTGCGCCGTGCTAATCCATACATCAAATGGGCATCTGCCAACTCTGCATTTGTAAACATTGCACTGACTGCAAAAACACGTTCGTGATGAACACTAACCTGTTGATGCTACGTACTGATGTGCTTGATGCTAGTACTGTGGAGCAATGAGTCGCATATCAACACAAGCACCGAAGTCAATATTACCTTCCTTCAATTGGGCCAACTGGCGGTGAATCGAGGAAGTACAGTACATACTGACGAAGCTAAAATGAGCGCTAACATGGAAATTAAGCGTTTCCGGACACATGTTCACATAACATCTTTTAGTTATTTGTGTGTGAGGAATGTTTCCTGAAAGTTTGGCCGTATCTTTTTGTAACACCCTGTATACGGCGGCTTTGTTAAGGCATGTCTAGTTCCTCCGTCATTTCTTCATATGGAACGTATCGCGTGCTTTCATGTACTCCACGATTCATTATATTTTAAATGTGTTCGGCGTACCTGCCCACACTTCGCGTAAACATCAGTCTTTTCGCTGTTATGGCATAACGACAAGCGTCGGCAGGGCGATCAAGAACGGAATGGCAGAGAGGGCTGTGAGACGACGTCAGCCAATATTACGCTGACGAACGTCTCTTTAGGACGACACCACTACAGGATCGGCCTCTACAGGAAGAGAATATAAGCTCCGCGCCGCGGCCGCAGTTGCAAACGAACCGTCATACAAACGCTGCAGCAGTGGCATATGAACTGCATTGTTTTGCTTGCAATGAAATTGTATATATCGAGGGACATTGATTATTTGCATGTCGCCATTTGCTTGCTACACACCTCTGTGAATACGCAGAGTTAAGTATTGTCAATTTAACTTACTGCTGTAAACTCCATTAAGGGGGGTAGGACGTCAAACGGGCTGACTTGGAGTAGGAGCGGCACCACAGGACATTTTAATTTCCACTGTCTATACTTTTACAAATAAATTGATAAAACTTTGTCAGCATGACCAGGAAGGGTTCGGAATTCACACTCATAGGAGTAGAAGTTCGAAAACATAACGAAATGATTTTTTTACATGTGAAATTTCATCATTTTTTTCATTTACTAATGGCAGTATTTGTTGCTATAAGTACACTTCTCTGCATAAATAAGAGAGATTCTTCGACGAATTTTGAACAGCATACAAACCATACTTCAATGTGTATGAAACTCTAGAATTTTCCAAATCTATTAAAAACTGTGGTAAAAATTGAGGTAATTAACTATAAAATTTGTGTTTTTCTAAACATGAAGTTTAAAATACAACAGTTCATTCGTTTTTTCATAAATTAAATAAATTTTAGAGTTACATACACCTGTGAGTATGGTATGTATGCTGTGCAAAATTCATCGAAGAATCTCTCTAACGTATGAAGAAAAGTGTACCTATAGCAACAAATACCGCCATTTGTAAGGGAAAAAATGATAAATTTTCGAACGTAAAAAAAATATTTTGTTATGTTTTCGAACTTCCACTGTAATGAGTGTGAACCTTGAATCCTTCCTGGCGTTCCTGACAAAGTTTTATGAAATTAATTTGTAAAATTATAGACACTGGAAGTTAAAATGTTCTGTGATGCCTCTCCTGCTCCAAGTCGGCCCGTTTGACGTCGTATCCCCCTTAATACAATTTGACTGAATTGTTGTCTAGCGAAAACAACTATATTACACGAATGGGCAGTACACAATATTCAAAATTTTCTCCGACATGTATGCATTTGCGTGTATCGTATATGCTTCTCGTTTTAGTGTTTCTGTCTTTAGACTGTCTTGGTTAATGACGTTGTAAGCTCCACCCACATAGTCATCTATCTCGTTGTGACCTACTATACCCTTTACCACGTATACGAGGGTCGCGTGTTCCGACACCTCCGCCCGCGGCTCTTGTCTATGCAGTCTTTTGATGTCCCCGTCTAGCATACCATCAATCATTTGTCTGCCAGCATCTATTCCTGCTATTTGAGTTCCTCGCCTAAACATAATCATCGAACATTCTCGTCCACAGTTTTTCTTCATACGGTCCATAATAATACCCTCCTTTTGTGGGGACCGTCACGCCAACGGTACAACGTTTCCCGCTCCGCTACTACACCGTTCCTAGTCTCTTTTTCGAACCACTCCCCGTCATCTTACGTACCACCGGTAGTACGGTCTTCTTGCGTCTCTTTCAACAAATCAATACTGCCGTCTCTTCCGATGTTGCGCTTGTACATTACTACGATAATAACTCCAAATTCATTACTACGTATTTCAATCTGTCCGAACTGAATAACGCCTGTGGAATTTGATTCCGCCCAACCAGTCCTGTCCATAAAACTCTCAATACTGTGTCTGATATCAAACCTTGCATTTTTTTCGGCAATTGTCTACAAAGTCCTTCAAACTTAGGTCATCCTTCAACAAAATTTCTGTGTACCAGAGTTTATTCAGTATTCGCTCACAATAGACTTTTATGTTCACAAAGTTACTGTAGCCAGGAGTTCTCAAAAGTTCTCTAACGACATTTGCCTGTACCTCACTAGGGCAATACAGATTGACCAACCTTCGGATGAAATCCTTGAAGTCTATGTACTCAACTCTTCTTTCTTGTCCGACAGCTGTGAGGAAACATTTTGTTACTAAATGGCTTCAAATGGCTCTGAGCACTATAGCACTTAGCTTCTGAGGTCATCAGTCCGCTAGAACGTAGAACTACTTAAACGTAACTAACCTGAGGACATCACACACATCCATGGCCGAGGCAGGATTCGAACCTGCGACCGTAACGGTCGCGCGGTTCCAGACTGAAGCGCCTAGAACCGCTCGGCCACACGCAAAACAACAACAGTTCACGATCGGCAGATACGCCGTGTCAGTGAGAACCACCCATTTGTCAACGCATTATAAATTCAGCAGACTTTGGGATCAATGTTAGCAGTAAGACCGTCACTCGTCGTCTGAGGGAAGGTGGACTGAGAGCAAGAAGCGCTGCTGTGAAAGAGACATTGACAGTTTCCCACAGAGAAGCCCGCCTTGCTTTTGCTGTCGAAAGCGTCGACAAACCTCTCCAGTTTTGGAGGCGAGTGATTTTCGCGGGCGAAAAAGTTTTCTCTGCAGCATAACAGGAAACGTACTTGTTTACTGGCCAAACATTGTTAGATATAATCCAAAATGTATTTACAGTTGCCGAAGGACTGGGTGGGAGTCGGTAACGGAATGGGCATGGATATCAGCCGAAGAGTGTGGGCTCCTGTGGGAAATGGAAGGAAATTACGCAAAATTACATATCAGTTCTGAAGAGCGTGATGTTGTCTTCTGTGACAGCAAGATCTGGCGATGGTCAGATCGTGTTCCAACAAGATCGCTCATCTATTCATTTGGCACGTGTGGTTAAGAGGTGGTTCGACGACCATAGCAATATTACTGTAATGAAATTGCCGCCTAAAGGAGCTGACGAATCCCACTGAGAGTATTTTTGCAGAAATGGTCAGAGTAATACGGGAAAAGGCACAGTTACCGTCGACGCGCCGACAGCTTTCTGATGTGATTCATGACGCTTGGAATGAGTTTCTTCAATCTCCTAGTTAAGTGGCTAGAGTTGTGGTCTCAGTGCCCTACAGTCCGCCCCCGGTAGCTGAGTGGTCAGCGTGACGGAATGTCAATCATAACGGCCCGGGTTCGATTCCCGGCTGGGTCGGAGATTTTCTCCGCTCAGGGACTGGGTGTTGTGTTGTCCTAATCATCATGATTTCATCCCCATCGACGCGCAGGTCGCCGAAGTGGCGTCAAATGAAAGACCTGCACCAGGCGAACGATCTACCCGACGGGAGGCCCTAGCCACACGACATTTTAGTGCCCTACAGACTTCGAACCCTTTTGGAAACCGAAGGAGGCTATACACGATACTGAGCAGCATCAGCAGAGGTGTTTTTCTTTGCCAGACTTTAACCAATCAGCTGTAACAGATGTTTCAAGTTTTTTTTTTTTTTTTTTTTTTTTTTTTTTTTTTTTTTTTACAGGCGTATATTTTATATAATTATAAGGGAACGCAGTAAGTGGAATATGGAGAAACAAATTAATTCACAACAAAACCTGTAATATTTAATTTTCTAAGAGAAGAAATACTCACCTTATATATTTTCATGCTGTCTCTAAAAAAATACATGACACACGTGTGTAAGCAAGAAGGGTAAGGCAATTCAGCACAAATGAAAAATATTGAGGAGAAGGTCTCCGATGAAGGTTGTTTTGGAGATCGAATGTTGGGCTAGAAGGGGAGGTAAGGAGGCCCGAAAAAGAAGAGGAAAATCAAATACCCAATAGACTTCGAGTCGTTGTCGCAGCAGAGGGCTGTTGGTATATGCGATTCGAAGAGTCTATCAGCAGGACGGGTTTCACTAGACATGGCCTGCACCTCAACAGGTATGGAAATGGGAGATTGGGAAAGCTTACAGGTGACAGCATAGGTGGGGGTGGTGGGTTCACTCATGGCAAAATTCCGGTAGTTGTGGGTGTTAGAGCTGTACCTTTTTTAGATTGAAGTCAGCTGATAGGTATTCCTGGTTAAGGGAAGTCTGTCTAACAAAGGAACCACTTTTGACAAAGCTTAGGTATCAGATTAATGAGGGAATTAGTATATTTCATCAAAATATACAGGGTATTAGAGATAAAGTCAATGAACTGCTTATAGATGTTGACTCTGAAATTATTGGTATATCTGACCACTTCTTAAGTAAGGAGATAATTCAGAGGCTTCCATTTCCAGGATACAGGTTGGCTGTCAGCTTTTCTAGGAGCTCTTTGCGGTGTGGGGGAGTAGCCATGTATGTGAAAAACGCTACCTCATTTGAGTCAATTGATGTTTCAAAGTACTGCACTGAAAAGGTGTTTGAATGTTGTGCAGGAGTGGTTAAATTTAGTGGAGCTAAACTTCTTACTGTTGTTATTTTCAGATCCCCAGACTCCGATTTCACAACATTTTTGCTAAAGCAGGAGGCGGTTCTTGGTTCACTTTATAGGAAATACAAAAAGTTAGTTATATGTGGTGACTTCAATATTAATTGTATAAGTGATTGTGCAAGGAAAAGGATGCTGGTAGACCTCCTTAATTCATATAATCTTATGCAAACCGTATTCTTTCCAAAGAGAATGCAAGGGAACAGTAGAACAACCATAGACAATATTTTTGTTTAATCCTCATTACTAGAGGGGCATTCTGTTAACAAAAAGGTGAATGGCCTTTAAGATCATGATGCACAAATTTTATGTCTAAAAGATTGTTGTGCTGCATCACATGTTAAATATAATTACCAAATTTTTAGAAAAGCTGATCCAATTGCTGTAGAGACTTTTGTAAACATTATCAAGGAACAAGAGTGGAATGATGTTACAGTAGACGATAAATATAATGCTTTCCTGAAAACTTTTCTCGTGCTCTTTGAAAGTTGCTTTCCGTTAGAACGTTCGAAACAGGGCACTAGCACAAACAGGCAGCCTGGGTGGCTGACTAAAGGGATAAGAATATCTTGTAGAACAAAGTGGAAATTACATAAAAACGTTACAAACAGTCACAATCTAAATGCAGCAGCCCATTACAAACAGTATAGTAGCGTGCATATAAAAGTTATTACGAAGGCAAAAAGTATGTGGTATGCAGATAGAATAGCTAAGTCTCAAGATAAAATTAAAACCATATGGTCAGTCGTAAAGGAAGTGGCTGGTCTGCAGAGACAGGTCGAGGATATAGAATGAGTGCGTAGTGGGAATGTCCGTGTTACTGATAAGTTGCATATATGTACAGTATTTAATAATCACTTTCTGAATATAGCAGGTGAACTAAATAGAAACCTAGTCCCAACAGGGAATCATATAGCGCTCGTAGAAAAAAGTGTTCCGAGACTGTTACCTGAAATGCTCCTCCATGATACTGACAAGAGGGAGATTGAGTTAACAATTAAATCACTAAAGAGCAAGAACTCTCATGGATATGACGGGGTATCTAGCAGAATACTGAAGTATTTTTCCATGTATGTTAGCCCAGTACTTAGCCATATTTGTAACTTTCTCTTTAGGAGTTGTCAGTTTCCTGACTGATTAAAGTACTCGGTAGTGAAGCTACATTATAAAAAGGGAGACAAGGATAATATTGACAATTATAGACCTATTTATATGCCATCGGTGTTAGCTACAGTTATCGAGAGGGTTGTATATACAAGGTTACTGGATCATTTAAATTCACATAATTTGCTGTCAAATGTACAGTTTGGTTTTAGTAATGGCTTAACAACTGAAAATGCTATAGTGTCTCTTCTGTGTGAGATTTTGGACGGATTAAATAAAAGGTTGCGAACGTTAGGTTTTTTCTTTGATTTAACAAAGGCTTTTGACTGTGTTTACCACAAAATATTACTGCAGAAGTTGGACCATTATGGAGTAAGGGAAGTAGCTTACAATTTGTTCTCCTCTTACTTTAAGAACAGAAAGCAGAAGGTAATTCTCCGCAATATTGAGAGTGGTAGTGATGTTCAGTCCCAATGGGGCACTGTTAAATGGGGCGTTCCCCAAAGGGTCGGTGCTGGGGCCACTGCTGTTTCTTATTTATATAAATGATATGCCTTCTAGTAATACAGGTGATTCAAAAATATTTCGGTTTGCTGATGACACCAGCTTGGTAGTGAAGGATCTTGTGTGTAGTATTGAAACATTATCAAATAAATAGTGCATAAAATAAGTTCGTGGCTTGTGGAAAATAATTTGATGCTAAATCACAGTAAGAGTCAGTTTTTACAGTTTCTGACTCACAATTCAACAAGAACTGATATTTTAATCAGACAGAATGGGCATATTATAAGCGAGACGGAGCAGTTCAAGTTCCTAGGCGTTCGGATAGATAGTAAGCTGTTGTGGAAAACCCATGTTCAGGATCTTATTCAGAAACTAAATGCCGCTTTATTTACCATTAGAACAGTATCTGAAATAAGTGACATTTCAACACAAAAAGTAGTCCACTTCGCATATTTTCATACATTTATGTCATGGTATTATTTTTTTGGATAATTCTTCTGATTCAAAAAGGGTAGTTTTGGCTCAAAAACGGGCTGTTCGAGCTATGTGTGGTGTAAGTTTGAAAACCTCTTGTCGACCCCTATTCAATAGTCTGGGAATTTTGACATTGCGCTCACAGTATATATTTTCTTTAATGTCGTTTGTTGTTAGCAATATTAGCTTATTCCCAAGAGTTGGCAGCTTTCACTCAGTTAATACTAGGCAGAAATCAAATCTGCATATGGAATGCACTTCCTTGACACTTGTGCAGAAAGGAGTGCAGTATTCTGCTGCATCCATTTCCAATAAGCTACCACAAGACCTCAAAAATCTTAGCAGTAGCCCAAACACTTTTAAGTCCGAACTGAAGAGTTTCCTCATGCTCACTCCTTCTATTCTGTCGAGGAGCTCCTGGAAGAGCTAAAAAATTAAGCAAATTCCAGTGTTACATTGTTGATTTTCTTTATTTAATCTAACGACCTGTCGCCTGAGTATGTTTCTTATATTTCATTTTATCTGTTTCTACAATCTACAACTGAATATGTTTCTTATATTTCATTTTATCTGTTTCTACAATTGTGTTATAATTTCATGTATTGACTCGTTCCATGAACATGGAGACTTCTCCTTAATATGGTCCCACGGAACAATAAACAAATAAATTTAAAAAAAAGAAACAGTAGAACAGTAGTTTTAGTTACAGATTTTTGAGGCGCTATTTCGTGACGGCTAAAAAGTGCTGCTGCATGAGACCTACTATTTGTCGACATGTGCCGAAACATCGGAGGTGTAAAATTTTTTTACAGATGCCGAAGTTCTGTGGAACAGTAACGTGTTCTAGACAAGAAGATGATTTTTAGCTCATTTCACTTTACCCATTCACAGTATGCTTTGAGATTCTAATCTATGATTTCATTTTATTACTATGTACCTTTTCTTCAGTGAAAGTGAACGGTTGTATGTTTCAAGATATAAAGAATAACTGGGAGTTTTTAATTTGGGGAATAGAGTATTTGACAGTTAATATTTTCAACAAATCTGTAGTTATAGGACATATTAAGAAGCAAGTCAAAAATGGCATTGTGGAAAGATCAGGTTGCTCTCTAAAGGGTGACGACGGTCAAATAGCAAATACGAAACTATGGGTAGCAACTATTGTTGATGGTGAGGAGCCATAATCGAAATGCCACTATTCTGTAATTGTATTTCTGAAGTTTATCGTCGACCCTAGGTCTGAAACCGATACTCTGTTTTACGTAAAGAATATAACCTTCAAAATATCCGTAGCAGTGCAGGAGATTAATACACAGTATATAGACCAGGAACCCAATCCCACTGCCTTTACTTTTATTCTCACGGATGACATTGAGACAGTAAATAACAAGAGGAATTACAAAACTCTCAGAATCAATATAAAGAATTCAAGTGTCCAGTGGATTCAAAAGTTTGCTGTAATAGCTAATAAATGCTTTCACTGACTCTTTCATGCCTACGTTTTCTCAGTCAGACAATGTTTGAAACTAGGGCCAGCAAGGAAAAACTTTTTCCAAAAGTTGTCAAATTGGAAGTAGAAGAGCATGTTACATACATTACGATGACAACAAACGTTTTTCAAGTCGACTGATCACTGTAGATAACCTATGCTTTTCTTGTGTGGTACATGTGCAGTATGTAAACACACAGTACCACTAAGCTATGAAACAACTGTAGCAAAACAGAGCATCCTCGTTGTCCATGTGGTGGATAAGACGACTAATTCGCAACATAAATGTCAATGTAAGCAGCGATTTCTGTTGGAACGTGCTTCCTGGAACAAATAAAATACATTTCCTACGTCTTCAGTGCGAATAATGTAGCAAATGTAATTCAAAGGACATAAAAATATCCAGTGAATTTATTAACATAATTAGGAACCACTCAAGAACGTAAATCAACGACCACATAGTTGTAAAACTTATTCTATGGGGTTGCCTTTGTCCATTAGACTAGCAGCAGGAAGAAAATGTTCGCTCAGCTGATGTGCTGAGATATCTAGCACTGGCAAAGTTCGCTCTTCGAAGACGCCACAGCATCGTCTGCCACCACTTCGTGGGAAAGGAAATACCTCAAGTACAAGCCAATGTGTTGTATTCGCTTATCGGTGACTATGACTTGGCGCTAAAGTGTGGTTATGAATAGTACATATGCTCAGATTGCGAATATAACATCATAACTAAAAACAAGGAGAAATGAACTAGGCGGCCTTCCTCTTCCGTAACATCAAATGTTTCTTAATTATTCTATCTTAAATGAACTGTACAGAAAATCGTTCACCAGAAGTGAATAACTTTTTTGCAACACAAGATGATATTAACAGCTTGCCGGAGCGGGTTAGCCATGCGTTCAACGGCGTCATATCACGGACCGAGCGGCTGCATGCGCCGTCAGTTCGAATCCTTCCCCGGGCATGGATGTGTGTTAGGTTAGGTAAGTTTAAGTAATTCTAGGTCTAGGGGACTGATGACCTAAGCAGAATATTCGCATAGTTTTAGAGATATTTTTTGACCTTTGGCGTAAATTTTCTTTACATAAACGGCATTATCTTTAGATTGCGTTGGCATAGAAGCTCACTTTTTTACACCACCAAGGAACCGTATACCGCAGGAAGTGCGATTCATTTCCGCTTATTATGCCTACCAGTACTCCAGGTAAACGGGATTTAAGAGTTGGGTAGACAGACAGACGGTCAAGAAAGTGAGACTAGTGGGGTTCCATTTTTACCAATTTAGGTGACGAAATCCTAACAACGACAATAGCTACTACAGTCACTGAAGATGAGGGCCGAATAAATAATTACCATTACTCTTTATTCGAAATGTTCTAGTTGCAGTCGATACATCAGCATATTAATCGTAGCTACGCTTTAGATCCAAATCACGTTTACAGAAATTCTAATAAAATCCATTTGCCTATGGATGTCTTAATTCAGATCCCAGTATTAATACCTCCGCGTTTTAGAAGTGCGAGCATTCCCATTGCTAGCTAGCTTAAGAAACACTTCGGCTAATGAACGTTTTCTGGCTATGGCGAGTGTAATGGAGAATTCTAAACATTGCAGAATACGTTTGACAGCTATGTAGCCGTTTATTTCCTAGGGTGGTGCAGAATTATCCTTCTAAATTTACTCGCTAATAACAGTATTTTGTTATTTCTATAAAGATTGTCATATAAGCGGTGACATAAAGGTAGAAAATTCTTGTTTTTGAATCCAGAAAGCTCTATGCAAAAGAAACTGTAGATCAATTTTGCCATTTTTATTGTGAATTTGTAGGCTTATCCATGTCTGGGTTAATAATAGAGGGCTGTTTGCCTGGGTTGTCTGCTAGCGTAGTGAAAGGTGTTTGCTACTGGATGTCTGGTTTGTTTTCGGTTCTAATCTCGATATAGGCAGATAGACTATCAGTAAAGCAATTTTAAGAAATTCTCGCGACCCTGTTACGTTTTATTACTACCTTTATTTTGTACCGGAGCCCTGTGGATGTAGATATGAAAATTTTGTAGAATTTCATACTTGTTACTGCCTACTTCTTCCGTGTCGGTCAATAATTGAATTAACTTAAGTTTGGCACTGAATGATTTTTAACTGAATTTCGTTATGAATCTTCACGCATTGCTATATTTGCACACTTTCATAGTAGGACAGCAACGATAATCCAGTATGCCTGGTCTGAACTTTGACACAGACCGTTTCGCGGCCGAACGAGCATAATATATACTAATTTGTAACAATCTCGGATACTTTGTCTTACTAAAACAGTTATGTTATCTCGATAAGTTGAAATTCATTTTCATTAGTACAGTTCATACTAATTAGCGTTTATTCTTTCATTTATATAATATATTTACGCTTTGTGTTTAACACACTAATCAGCATTAATATAGTCTTACACATGATTAAAAACAGTCTGACAAAGTTCGGATGATTTGTCAATTTCACTCCTGTGCGTAGTATGTTGGTAGCACTTCGTCGCCTTGCTTGTTATGCTGTATCGGAGACTTTAAATCAATGCGGATCAGCATAACGAAAAGGCGAAGGGCCTCGCTCGTTTTGTCCACCGTCCATGTTTGCTGTACAATTCCATGACTAGCAAGTATTGTTGCAGTAGTGTTTCCCTTCAAATGTAGAAATCCACGACCATCCTCTTTATCAACAGCCCGAAAGTGACACTTGAGGCGGATATCGAGGAGTATGTTGTCAGCACAGCGCTCTCCCGGCCATATGTCAGTTTACGAGGCCGGAGCTGCTACTTCTCAGTTACATAGCGTATCAGTTTGCCTCGCAATGGCTGAGTGCACCCTGCTTGCCAACAGCGCTCGGCAGACCCGATGATCACCCATCCAAGTGCTAGTCCAGTCTGACACCGCTTCAATTTGGTGATCGATGGCAATTTGTGTTACCACTGCGGCAAGCCTGTTTGCACACATTATATCTAACGGTACATTAACTGAGGTAGGGTGATCGACATTTTAAATTCGTTAACAACGTTATAAAAAAATTCAGTTCATCAGTCTTTCTGCTCACGTTCTGATTCTATTTTATGCAAGTTTTTAACCCAAATCACAATAGAATGTTAGGAACAATGAATTTAAAAATCAAATTGGCTAATGATACTACTATGGCAGAAGTAAGTATTTTTTCCTATCTGAAAGAATCATTATGTCATTTTTCTTGTAATGCAGAATGAAGATAGTATGAAGTCCTACTCACCACTAATTCTGGTACGTTAGCTATATTTGTTATTCAGAGTCCAAATTCAGCCGCCACATGTTGCAGATGACATTCTTTCCACAGTCTGCTATTTTTCCATATATTTAAACTTTTGTTCATCAACATATTTTTCACTTCGGTTTGTATCCAGTTAAATATTTTGAACTTCACCTTTTCACACATTCGTTAACTAATTTCACACTCCTTATTCTGTTCGGCCACCTTAACGAGAAATAATCGTAGACTCTGTGGTCTCATGTCGTTTCTTAATTTTCTATGAAATGATTGTTTGCTACATAGCGAGGTAAATTTGAAGACTTACATTTTTACCTTTATTCCAAATTTACAAATTTACATTAACTCTATAGTGTTTCACTACACATTACACACCCAGAAAAGAGCAGAATATCACTTCTGCGAAGGCTATAAAATAATCTCTAGCAAGAAGTTGTGAAATTCGAACTAGATACCGACGAGTGGAGAGTCTGTGCACTACTTATCAGTGACCTCGGCTGCGGAAGTGGCTAAACGAATGTGGCTCTAGAGTGCTAAAGTTAAACATCATCGGACTCAATATATTTTAACCGACTAATTAATGTAGTCATTTTTCAGCTAATGAGACGATTTCTGTGGAACTGATATTCGTGGAACGATTTGGCCAGTTTGCCGCGTACGTGGAAACCTTCACTTCATATTAACATATCACAAGAGGATTTCTGCAGAGGAGTAGCACTGCGCTGAAAATGATTTTGAACAGTAATGTGGTGAGTTGGCAGTACCTCCATCAGGAGCTCGTTGTTTTTACAGTAGTGTAGCCACTTGCGTGCATTGATATACGGTACTAATACGGAACCTGGAAATTCAGGAGTGTCTATCATCACATGTAGCATGCTGTTTTGGGCGAGATGGATGTCAAGAGGGGCTAACATTATGCGTAACGTTTGCCGTGCGAGTAATTCGAGAGAAGTTGTAAGAGCACTCCACACGTAACGGTCTACCGCAGGGCGCCGGCTTACGGCTCAACAAGCCCTGAACCTGCATGAAGAGAGCTGCTAAAATTGTTTGGTGTAACCTTCATTTACACAGAAGAGGGTATTTAGCCAATGAATTCCTCTGCTGTGGCTTACTTGAAGTGATCTGTATCTGCAAACTGTTGAATATTTGTAACATTAAACTGTACCATTATGGTGAGGTAGCAATGTCGAACGAACACTTAACGACATCGCTGCTCGTCTATTATTCCACACTGGGGTGCTACATCACCGGAAAACTTACATTTCCTCTTGAGTAGTACCGGGATCAGTGTTCCGCACATTGGTCGTGGCCCAGGAGAATGTTAGGAATGGAATTATTCAATAGAAGCAGACGAATACTGCTTCAACGTTCTACTAGCCCAGAGTACGGTAAACACAAAAAAATTCTACAAGATTGAACTTAGAAGAGAGGAGACGAACAGCATGCTTTGGAGATTCGAAATTTCAATATTAAATACTGTTCTTCTTTCAAATACCTAAATCTTCGACGGTTAAACTCAATCCCTTGGAGCAATAATATCATAGAAAAGAGGAATAGGATTACGCGAAAAACTGTAGTAGAAAGAATAAGGTTGAGAAATGAGCGAAAGAGAAAAAGTTGAGTTGCTAGCCTTGGAGATGGGTTAAAGGAGACGATATGTTGGAGTAGAAAGATCGGACTATATCAGAAATAAATAAATCGTAAAATGATGGAAGCGAAAAGGAACTTAACAGAGCTTGTTGAGAAAAAGAGACTAGTGTGGTGTGACCATTTACAGCGAATGTATGATAACAGGCGCCCAAAGAAGATACGGAAATGAAATTCAGACGGAAAACGGACACGAAACCGACCCTCAAGAAGGCACGTAATAGTTGCAAAGGAAGCTATGGACTCTAGGAATATCTAAGACATTTGTACTCTTTTTTCATCTACATGAACAGTGCAAAGCGGCTCATGAAACTGACAGAAAAGCGTTGGCGCACATTTATTAACAACCTAGTTTCAGGCTCCAATTTCTTTTAAAGGACTACGCTATTTTTTCCACTATAATAGCGGTTCTCGAAGAAACAAATTCAGTGATACAGCTCTGTTTTATATGAAATGTGGCTCATCGAGATCAGCTATGCTCCTAACAAACACTAACATAATTTCATTCCAAAAGACCAAGTGAATCCCTGTGTTTGTGTTAGCAACGAAGTTGCATGGATACATTGCTGTTTGTTTCACGAGGCCATTGCCACTGTTAGTGAAGGTGCTAAACAGATTACAAATATCTGCCAACAGTGAAAAGCAGTTTTACTTGAAAAAGTTAGATGCCTGTAACCATGTATACTACCTGACAAAGAAGTGGAGCATGCAGAAAGGGAACAGGAATCGAAATGAAACTTCGCTGGTTCAGAGAGTGTGTGATGCTACTATAGTGATCATAATACAGAGTCAAAGTTACAAATTACTCGGTAGTATGTTCCCAGTTATTAATATGAAGCTGCACTCTGGCCTGGATGCATTCGCTGATTCGGTTGTAATGGATACCATGAAGCTGTTATCTCCTCACCTGAAGTAAGCTGACCCAAAACTATTGTAATTTGTCCGTGTTAACCGGGATATCGGCACTTGAACTGTATTGACGTCCAAGCTGGTCCCTACATGTTATACCAGGGACAGTTATGGGTATCTTGTTGGATACAGGAATACATCTACATCTAAATCTACATACTCCGCAATCCACTATACGGTGGGTGGCGGAGGGTACCTCCTACCACAACTAGCATCTTCTCTCTCTCTTCCACTCCCAAACAGAACAAGGGAAAAAGCGCTACACTACTAATGGATTATTCAAACATTACGTGATTCTATTTCCTATTCATTTGCATTAATTTACATTTATTTATATTTATAGATAGCTGCCATTCTTTACACCAGTCACAAATCCTGTCCAAGTTATCTTGTATGCTCCTACCGTCACTCAACGACGACACCCTCCCGTACACCACAGCCTCATCAGCAAACAGCTGCATATTGCTATCCACCCTATCCAAAAGATTATTTATGTAGACAGAAAACAACAGCGGACCTACCACATTTCCCTGGGGCACTCCAGATCATAGCCTCACCTCCGATGAACACTCACCATCGAGGACAACGTACTGGTTTCTATTACTTAAGAAGTCTTCGAGCCACTCACATATTTGGGAACCAATCCCATATGCTCGTACCTTAGTTAGTAGTCTTCAGTGGGGCACCGAGTCAAACGCTTTCCGGAAGTCAAGGAATGTGGCATCCTTGTGATACCCTTCATGTATGGTTTGCAAGATATGTTGTGAAAAAATGAGCGATGCTTTCTATAGTCGTGCTGATGCATGGACAGCAACTTCTCTCTCTCAAGGAAATTCGTTATATTCGGACTGAGAATATGTTCGATAATCCTACAACAAACCGATGTTAAGGATATTGGTCTGGAATTTTGAGGATCAGTCCTTCTGTCCTTCTTATATACAGGCGTCAACTGCGCTTTTTTCCAGTCGCTCGGGACTTTACGTTGGGCAAGAGATTCGCGATAAATGCAAGCTAAGTAAGGAGCCAATGGTGTAGAGTACTCTCTGTAAAACCGAATTGGAATCCCGTCAGGACCTGGCGATTTATTTATTTTCAACCCATTCAGCTGCTTCACAACCCCAGGGATGTCTATCACTATGTCCTCCATACGGGAACCTGTACGAGACTCAAACGGCGTTGTGTTTGTACGATCCTCGTGCGTGAAATATTTCTCAAATGCTAAATTTAAAATTTCAGCTTCCGTTTTGCTGTCTTCCGTTGACAGGCCGGACTGATCAGTGAGTAACTGTATGGAAGTCTTTCACCAGCTTACCGATTTTAATTACGACCAGAATTTCCTTCGGTTTTCAGTAAGATATTTTGCTAAGGTATGACGGTGGTAGTGGTTGTATGCTTCTCGCATCGCTCTTTTTACAGCAGCACGAATCTCTGCTAACTTTTGCCTGTACTCATTCTCCCAATCTTTCTTGTACCACGAGTGCAAATGTCTTTGCTTCCTGAGCATTCTCCGAATTGCGCTGTTAAACCACGGTGGGTCTTTTCTGTCTGTAACCCACTTTTTCTACACATACTACTCCAATGCGTGATTTACAAAGTGTTTAAAATTTGCCCATAAAACTTCCACGTTCATCGTACCGGAAGTAAATGAAGTCAATTCATTTATTAAGTGGGATGCTAACAACTGCTTATCTGCTCTTTCTAGTAGGAATACTCTCCTAGCCTTCTTGACCGACTTTTTAACTTTCCTAACCATAGTCGTAATGACAAAATCATGATCACTAATCCCTGTCTCAACAGTGACACCATCGATGAGGTCTGTTCTGTTCGTGGATACCAGATATAAAATATTTCCATTACGCGTTGGGTATCGATTTAGCTGCTCAAGACGGTTTTCGGATAATGTGTCCAAAAGTAATTCACACGACGGCTTGTCTGTACCACCTGTAATGAATCCATAGACATCCCAGTCTATACTAGGTAGGTTGAAGTCGTTTCCGACTAATATAGCATGATCCGGATACTTTTGCGATACAGAGTGTAGACTCCCTTAGAATGATTCTAGAACTGTCACGATGGAACCTGGTGGTCGGTAATAACACCCAACAATTAACTTTATTTCTCTTAGCCCTGTTAAACGTGTCACTGCTAATATCTTGATAGCTGAAGTGTCTTTACACTGAGAGCGTCCAGGTTTCCCTGCGTGCACGTCGACTGGTGTGTGTCCTTCAAGACACCTCGCACTACTACCTAGCCTAAAAATTCCCGATGTGCACACCACAAGTACTCTGCTACCCGAGTAGCCGCTTCCTTTGTGTAGTGCAGCCCTGATCTATCTAGGGGCGTCCTACAATTCCCCACCCAATAGCGCAAGTCTAGAAATCTGCAGCCAAGACCGTCACAGAGTCGACGAAGCCACTGGTTGAGATCCTCCTCTCGGCTCCAAACCAAAGGTCCCCGATCCACTCTGGGAACGATGCTGCAAGTAGAGAGCTCTGCTTGCACCCTGCGTGCGAGGCCAGCGGTCTTCACCAGATCCGCCAGCCACCTGCACGAACTAAGGATCGCCTCAGAACCCAAGCGACAGGCATCATTGGTGCCGACGTGAGTAACTACTTGCAGACGAGTGCAGCCTGTACGCTCGATAGCCGCAAGCAAGGTCGCCTCCTCATCTTGGATGAGGTCCCCCGGCAGACAAACCGACTGCCCGTTGGAATTCTTTCCAGCCCTGTACGCTTTTTCCCTAAGGGGCTCCATCACTCGCCTAACGTTGGAGCTCCCAATAACCAGCAAGCCTTTGCCCCCGTGTGCCTGCTCGGGCCCTGCTGAAGGAGCGCCCACCTGCCCACTGACAGGACGAATGGGCGAGGCCAGGCGGCCAGCCTCCACATTGACCCTCTGCCTTAAGCGACGCGAACGCGTTGCAGTCCGCCACTCACCCTGAGGTAAGGGCTGCCCCAACGCGCCGGGCACACTAAAAGGTGCCTCGGCGGCTGAGTCAGCTGACGCAACAAGCGACACCTGGGGTGTCTCAAGCGTCGCGCCAGACCCTCCGCCGTCGCTGCACCTGGAGGCAGCAGCCTGAAGGCGGCTGACCGTGGCCAACAGCACGCTCAGCTGCTCGCGAACCGCTGCCACCTCATCCTGCGCCCGCACACAGCACGCACTCACCCTATCCATCCCACTGCTAACATCTGGACGTATAGAATTGCGACAAATAAAACAGCAATATGCGACTGCACAGTTGCGTCACCAGCGCCAGATTGAGCTGCGATATCTGGACATTTACTTACGAACTAAGCAGTGAAATGACCACGACTACGCTACTATACAAAAATTATAATGCGTTCCTACCCCTGTCTTCGTACAAATGACAACCACCTACGCGATGTTACACTCTACCGTTATTAAAATTTGATACTACCCCTTTCTAATTCGAAAATACGCTAAGATCCGAAAAATTTCACCACGTAAGCACACAAACACACAAAGTAATTTGAATTAAACCTGCGGAACTAATACGGAAAACTGAATATACGACTAGTTTCTGCTACTGCTGCTCGCACACGTCACTCTGCAAGCACAGATGACACAGCACTGGCCTCTGTCAGCTGCTAACTGACTCTACGAAATAAACAGAAAGCACTGGCTGTCCAAAACAAACAACTGACTAACGACTCCGCGAATTTATACTTTACAGCTATCAATAAGCAATATCACTCCTCTCAAATACAAGAATACGCAAGGATTTTATGTAATTAAATGCAAGCGCTCAAACACTCGGAAAGAAATTAGGAATCAAACTACAAAACAAATGCGAAAGCTAAATATGCGACTCGCTACTGCACTGCTACTGCATTACCGCTGCACTGATAGTTCACCAGCGGCTGATTAAGGCTTACGAGTACCTCAATATCAGGAAAATACTTCACGGAGAGCTGACATGTGTGGACGAGCGTTGTCTTACTGAAGTATGCCGCATACGAGGTAATAAATGAAGACGCAGGCTGTCCGTAATGTACGGTTGTGATGTTAGAGTTCCACCGATCACTAGTAGCTGTGATCTGAAGTTGTAATCGACGCCACACCCCACACCATGACGCTAGAAATAACAGCGCTGTGACTCTTCAAAACGTCAGAAGAATGGGATCTCTCTTCACGAAGAAAATATACTTGCCTACGCAGATCAACGGGAATTGTGTAGAATGGCGTTTCATCACTGACCACAATACGAGCCATTCATCTGCAGTCCACGCTTCCCAGATACGGCACAACACCAACTGCAGACGTTAATGTTGTGGTGTTTACGGCGCCTACGAATCTGACGGTAATTCCCTAGTCAAACTGTTGCTGGTCTCCGATCAAAGGCTCTGGATGACACAGAATTTTGCAAGGATTTCATTGATTTTTGTCGGACAGCAGGCTCAGATTTGAAGGCGTTACGATGTGCTTGGTGCAGAATATGGTGAATCCTTCCTTGTGTTAGTCCGACATGGTCGATCTGAAATTGACAGCCGGCCGCAATGGTTTAGCGGTTCTAGGCGCTCAGTCCGGAACCGCGCGACTGCTACGGTTCGAATCCTGCCTCGGGCATGGATGTGTGTAATGTCCTTGGGTTAGTTAGGTTTAACTAGTTCTAAGTTCTAGGGGACTGATGACCACAGATGTTAAGTCCCATAGTGCTCAGAGCCATTTGAACCATTTTTGAAATTGACAACGAGTACGCTTGCCCTTGCAGTCCAACATTAAGCCACTGCCACATTCCAAATGCCTCACAATTCTAGATACTACTCGATTCGACTAGCTAGCCAAATGGAAACCCAAAATAGGAACCTTTTAAAATTTCTTCATGTACTGACAACGACGAATATGTGGCATCACCGTGCATCCAAAGTGACCACTCAGTTATGTGCGTTATATACCTTACGAAGACTCGTAACACTAAACGCGAACCACACTAATAGACCTTACATGAGCTAGGTGTAGGTCTTTAGTTGCAGAAAAGCTCAGTGACAGTGTACCTGGTCACCAGCATTTTCAGACAAAATGCAGAGCGAAGTCAAGTGATAGGAGACCAAGGTCATTATGTAAAGCATTTGCTAGAGAGAATAGTGTACTGGTAGTAAGTGGGGAGGAAATAAGTTCAGACAGGGATGGCGCATGTGAACTAGGGGCGACCTGAAAGAGATAGTCTCTGACTCCTGGCACCAATGAACACTTCCGGCGTCATGGTCGGCTACATCTTAACGAAGCTGCGAGGCAGATTAATTTGGGTTTAGAGATGGCATTGATGGCGACCGACTTTGCCCAGTTTGCTCTGGTAGCTGTCGGGACTATCGACAGACCGTGTTTCAGTAGCCACGGCCTACATCTAATCCGGGCAGGGGACAGAATAATGTCGCATGTGATACATGCAAGTTCTGGGCATGTATCTCGGATAAGAAATGCTCAAATACCTGTTGTAAAGCGCAACATAACGCATATGATCGAGAACAGAGAGAAGTTTTTAAATGTATCATGAGAGTGGGGTCCTGTCGGGTGCCTTCAGAGCGGGCAGCGTGCGTCGGCAAAAGAGGACAATTCTAGGGTTGGTCACCAACGGTAAGTAGCAACCGCCCAATCTCTGTCGTGTTCTACAGTGCATCTCTGGTACAATGGCAGCTTTTGCTACAATATGAAAGACAGCCTTATTGAAATACTGCAAAATTTCCTAATAATTCTGTGTTTCACATAACGATAAGTAAAAACATATCAGTATGTGCATTTTTTAAGGCTTTCATATTAAATATCATAAAGTCTGTAGCAGTTAGTTGAGCACAGTTAACATATATACTTACAATAGCCACTAAAAAGTAGTAACTGCTGAACGATGCACGCGCTCTTCATAAACGAACCATTGAATGATGTCCCAGGACTTTAGTTACCATCCCTGAAAGTCACACATTGATACATATATTATATATTGAATTATCTTGTTTTATATGTGTCAGATCATAGTATTCTCCATAGATTCGACTAGGAAATGAAAGCGGTTTGGTAATTCTCAAGTATAGCCATACCTGAACATGTTACTTTTATCCCTGTTATAAACTGTTCTGAATGTGGTCAGTATTAAAACCTTTGTAACTTAAAAACGGTAAATGGTCCATAAGACTTAAATCCGTAAATAGATTGCGTGTGAAAAGTTTTAGCCGGCCGCGGTGGCCGAGCGGTTCTAGGCGCTTCAGTCCTGAACCGCGCGACTGCTACGGTCGCGGGTTCGAATCGTGCCTTGGGCATTGATGTGTGTGATTTATAAGGTTAGTTAGGTTTCAGTAGTTGTAAGTTCTAGGGGACTGATGACCTCAGATGTTAAGTCCCATAGTGCTCAGAGCCATTTAAATCTTTTTTTAAAAATTATATCAGTTGAACACAGCAAACTTAAGTTTTAACGTCTATTCTTTATTATTATTTACAAACGCCTATGCGCTAAATAATGTGTAATCAATTATGTCTATACTTTTATATGTACAATATCATGTTTAGTCTCTGTGGTTGGTCATATTATAGATTTTAGTATATCATGCTATTTAGCGGGGGATCTCATTGGCTCGAGTGGTGAGGATCTCGGACATTCAGATTCGTTGTGTGACTCTTGGGAACAAAGTGAGATATCTGGGGATGGGGGGAGTTGAAACATTTAGTGTGAAGATGTCATACTGTGAATGTCGTGTTACGACAGGACAGAGAAAATACTTGGTGTGTAGATAATAAAGAGAAGAGACTTAATGTTGCAGAGCAGTTAGGGCGGTAAAGTTATAGTTTTTGGGTGGTTGGCGTTTACAGATACTTCAAAATTTACTCACGCTTATCGGAATTCCGAAGCAAGTGAGACTTTGACTCAGTGACCGAACTTTTGTGCTTTTATCATACGATGTGCTCGAAGCATCTTTGAAATGATTTGCTTGTTTTCCTGGAATTATTTGTGCCTAGTTAAAGGCATGGGATAGTTATTTGGTGTACTAGTGATCAGTTATTGAGTTTTGGGGAGTCTAATACCATTCCGATTACGTAGATTAACACAATCGTAACTACAACTGAATATTTATCAATTCATATCTTTTTAATGGACTTGTTATGGGAAACGTCAGGAGATTTCTTCATGTGACTGATTGAGTGAACTATCAGTTTACTCAACATAGAACTGTGGTGTCATCTACATCAACTTTTTATCAGCATATACTAAACTTTTGTAGTGATTTAGTTATATTGATTTAAACGCAGTCTGTGTTTACTCAAAAATTTCACATAACGTGCCAGTACTATAGCTGTTTGACTGGGGCATCGTAATTTTTAACCCTTACTTCAACTGTCTTAGCTAATGAGCAGACGTGCACGGCTTGATCCCATGACAAAGACTAAACACATTTTCTGTGATCAGCCATGCATGGCCCAAATGCTACACTACTGCCAACCCTTAATTTTCGGTACATCGGAAATATGGTTTCTCATTAGGGAATCTGATTAGAAAATCTACCCACTGCCCTTATCAGTTGATATGTTCGCAAATGAGGGCTCGTTAGGCACTTTAATCCAAATTATTTTGCAGCAGCAAAGGTGATTTAATTACAATTTCTAATATTTCAGGATGTAGGTAAGCAATCTGAAGGATACTGAGAAGTTTCGTGCGGCGGTTCGAATGTTCAGATTTTGCAGCAGTTTCTTGAGTATGAATTTAACAATGGTGAAAAATTGATGCGAATTGGCGCAAGAAGATAGAAAAGATTGAAACACGGTGGTTTTCTGAGTGCGAGAATTCGGCTGCCAGCTGAGGATATAAAGAGGAACGGATTTCGTCCCCTGGACCACGGCAGTGAATGCGAGAACTTCATCATCGGCATCGGCAATCATTTCAAAGTGTGGGCCCAACTTCGCCTTCAGCGTCAGTGGCACAGCAGATTTAGCAACATTAGCAATTAGTTAAGTACTGGAGACAAAAATGTGAGCGTTTGTGAATTTACAGTTCAGTCGTTGGAAATGGAGGATGATGGAATTGAGCAGTCACCGAACTTATGTGGGTCGGAAAATTTTGTCGGTTTATTAGTCCTAAATAAGAGAAGCTGATGTAATTGCCGATTCTGTTGCATGGTGAAGTGACGTTCCTAGCAAATTTGAACTCTAATATGGGGGCATTACAGTATAATATATGCATTATAATCTAATACTGGAACATTACAATCTTGTGTGGAGGAAAATTTAAGAGATATAAGAAAAGATATGAGGGAAAATTCGAATAATGTTGGGCTGGTTAGCAGTAAGGTTGATTCAGTTTTAAAGTCATTGGGGAAGAGATTAAAGAGATACAGAATTAACAGAATGATAGTGTAAATGGATGTGTGCAAAGGCAAACTACGCCTGAGGAGGAGATGAGCATAGGGTGCAACAGTTTATGTAGGAAACTTGTAGTGTGTGAGAATGAGATTCTGCATACTGAACTACGTTTTGAGGCTGGCATTAGGGAGAAAGCAGTACAGCGATAGCAGCAAAATTAAAAGTGTACATGAAGAACTAATTATTGTAGCAGTCGGTCAGGCCGCTGCGATGATTAATTTACCTTGGGTGGACCAGAAGCTGCTATGCAAATGACGGAAATTACAATCTAGTTGATTTTCTCGTAGATTTTGGGGACAGATGTGTGCCGGGAATATCTGGTGATTCGGAAATCAAATATTGTTTACAAGGCAGTTGGATACTGACGCAAAATGCTCAGCAGTATTAATGAGTGGTTCGCTCACCAGTGACGAGGAGTTAAAAGTATGAACAAATTTTGGAATGAAGTGAGGCCACATAAACCAACCGTTGGGCGTGTTAACTGAAATTTCTACACCCTTCCCAGATTTTCTACAGTGAGATCTTGTACATACCTCGACCAGTTCGATAGATGAATATTTCGACTGTGAGGAAAAACTGGGATAGACTCTAAAATTCAGACCACAAAATTTTAATAAAAGGCAGGGAAATTGGAAACAAAATGTAAATGACAATGACTGCAACGAACGTAATCAGAATAACAATAACCACAGAAATAATAATAACAATCCGAGGGCTGGCATCCTGATAGAAATTTTTGAAATCGCGATAGGGATAAAAGGTTTGAGAGACTTGCCCTGGAAGATCACAAAACCGCAACAACAGATTGGAAACCTAATATTCGCAGCATCTCAAGGATGGGCCCGTCGTAGGTTGTGTTCCAAAAATGAAGAGCATAGAGACAGAAGTGATGACACCTTCTGCAGGACCTGGCCATCATTTTGCAGGAAAATGCTCAAGCACGTACAGTGCAAGCTGCTACTGATTGTTTTGACTGATGGGGCTGCTAAGTGCTATACCACCTATTGCACACCACTGACTTAAGCCCTCGTGAATTCAGCTCGATATCTAAACTGAAGGAAACACTTCACGGCATTCGCTTCAGAACTGCTACAAATTCGTCGGGCAATAGACCGCACCGTTCGAACTGTCAACACAACTGGCACTGCTAAGAGTATCCTACGACTTGCGCATCACTGGTAACAGGTTATACACAATGCAGGTGAATACTTTGAAGGTCAGTAAAACTTTGTAACACGTATCTATTTGGCACGAGCTGTAAATAAATAGTGGCCACTATTGAAGTTCCATCCCTCGTATTTGACGGGGATCTCGTGTTCCTCATTGGATCGAGCGGTGAGGCTCTCAGCTTGTTGTATACATGGTAGAAGCCTGGAGATACTGACAGGTTTCAGATACGTTATATAATGGTAAGACAGAAATTTAGGAACCAGGTTTTAAATTGTAAGACATTTCCAGGGGCAGATGTGGACTCTGACCACAATCTATTGGTTATGAACTGTAGATTAAAACTGAAGAAACTGCAAAAAGGTAGGAACTTAAGGAGATGGAACTTGGGTAAACTGAAAGAACCAGAGGTTGTAGAGACCTTCAGGGAGAGCATAAGGGAACAATTGACAGGAATTGGGGAAATAAATACAGTAGAAGAAGAATGGGTAGCTTTGAGGGATGAAATAGGAAGGCAGCAGAGGATCAAGTAGGTAAAAAGACGAGGGCTAGTAGAAATCCTTGGGTGACAGAACAAATACTGAATTTAATTGATGAAAGCAGAAAATATAAAAATGCAATAAATGAAGCAAGCAAAAAGGAATTCAAAAGTCTCAAAACTGAGATCGACAGGAAGTGCAAAATAGCTAAGCAGAGATGGCTAGTGGAAAAATGTAAGGATGTAGAGGCTTATCTCACTAGGGGTAAGATAGATACAGCCTACAGGAAAATTAAAGAGACTTCAGAGAAGAGAGAACCACTTGTATGAATATCAAAAGCTCAGATGGAAACCCAGTTCTAAGCAACGAAGGAAAAGTAGAAAAGTGGAAGGAGTAGAGGGTCTATACAAGGGCGATGTACTTGAGGATAATATTATGGAAATGGAAGAGGATGTAGATGAAGATGAAAAGTGAGATATAATACTGCGTGAAGACTTTGTCAAAGCACTGAAAGACCTGAGTCGAAACAAGGCCCCGGGAGTAGACAAGATTCCATCAGAACTACTGACGGCCTTGGGAGAGCCAGTACTGACAAATCTCTACCATCTGATGAGCAACATGTACGAGACAAGTGAAATACCACCTGACTGCAAGAAGAATATAATAATTCCAATCACAAAGAAATTTTAATAAGTCACAGCTGAAAAATACTAACAAGGATTCTTTACAGATGAATGGAAAAACTAGTAGAAGCGGACGTCGGGGAAGATCAGTCTGGATTCTGTAGAAATGCTGGAACACGTGAGGCAATACTGACCTTACGACTTATCTTAGAAGAAAGATTAAGGAAAGGCAAACCTACGTTTCTATCATTTGTAGACTTAGAGAAAGCTTTTGACAATGTTGAGTGGAAAACACTCTTTCACATTCTAAAGGTACAACACAGGGAGCGAAAGGCTATTCACAATTTGTACAGAAACCAGATGGCAGTTATAACAGTCGAGGGACATGAAAGGGAAGCAGTAGTTGGGAAGAGAGTGAGACAGGGCTGCAGTCTCTCCCCGATGTTATTCAATCTGTATATTGAACAAGCAGTGAAGGAAACAAAAGAAAAGTTCGGATTAGGTATTAAAATCCATGGAGAAGAAATAAAAACGTTGAGGTTCACCGATGACTTTGTAATCCTGTCAGAGACCGCAAATGACTTGGAAGAGCAGCTGAATGGAATGGATAGTGTCTTGAAAGGAGGGTATAAGATGAACATCAACAAAAGCAAAACGAGGATAATGGAATGTAGTCGAATTTAGTCGGGTGATGCTGAGGGAATCGGATTAGGAAATGAGACACTTAAAGTAGTAAAGGAATTTTGCTATGTTGGGAGCAAAATAACTGATGATGGTCGAAGTAGAAAGGATATAAAATGTAGACTAGCAATGGCAAGGAAAGCGTTTCTGAAGAGGAGAATAGATTTAAGTGTTAGGAAGTCATTTCTGAAAGTATTTGTATGGAGTGTAGCCATGTATGGCAGTGAAACATGGACGATAAATAGTTTGGACAAGAAGAGAATAGAAGCATTTGAAATGTGGTGCTACAGAAGAATGCTGAAGATTAGATGGGTAGATCACATAATTGATGAGGAAGTGTTGAATAGGATTGGGGAGAAGAGAAGTTTGTGGCACAACTTGGCGAGAAGGAGGGATCGGTTGGTAGGACATGTTCTGAGGCGTCAAGGGACTCCAGTTTAGTATTGGAGGGCAGCGTGGAGGGTAAAAATCGTAGAGGGAGACCAAGAGATGAAAACACCAAGCAGGTTCAGAAGGATGTAGGGTGCAGTACGTACTGGGAGATGAAGAAATTTGTAGAGGATAGAGTAGCATGGAAAGCTGCATCAAACCAGTCTCAGGACTGAAGACAACAACAACAACAACAACAACAACAACAACAACAACGTGGGCCTCTTGGGAGCAAGGTGAGATTTCTACGGATGGGGTGAGTTGAAACTCTTGGTATGGACATGTCATACAGTGAATTTCGTGTCGGTACAAGACAGAGAGAAGACCTGACGTCGAGAAGGTGGAGAGAAGAGACTTGATGTTGCAGAGCAGTTAGTGAAGTAAAGTTATAGTTTCTGGGCCGTTAGCTTTTACGAATACTATAAAAGTTGCTCATGCTTATCGAAATTCCGAGACAAGTGAGACTTCGACTAAGTGAGTTAGAGAGAACTTTAATTGTGTGCGATCATCAAACGTTGTGCCCCAAGCATCTTTGAAATGATTTACTTGCTTTTCTGGGAGTATTTATGCCCAGATAAAGGAAAGAGACAGATCTTCGGCGAACTACTGATGATTTATTAACTTCTGGGGAGTCTGCTGCAATCCTGATTATGCAGATTTACGCAGTTTTAACTGCAACTGAATATTTATCATTTCGTATGTAGATGTGCACGACTTGAACCTATGGAATGTCAAGTTTTAAATGGTCCATACCACCTAGCAAACTAATGAGCATTATTTAAGTACTGGAGGGAAATAACAGCAAAATTTAAAAAATAAAACGATTGTACAACAATTATTTTTCTAAGAACCATAGATCATGAAGTCGGTAAAACTGTACAAAATCTAAAAAATAGAATATTATTAGGCTTAGATGAAGGACCAGTGTGAGTACTGAAACAATGAACATGGAGCACGCAAGCTACTTTAACAAACACATTGAAAGAGTCATTTCCACAGTGTTTAAAATAGCTGGAGTTGTACCTCTGCTAAAGAAAGATAATGCAAAATACATAGGAAACTACTAGTACTTTTCTCTGCTTTCAACATTCGCAAAAATAATATGATCAGTTATGAGAGATAGATTAATTAATTACTTAAATAAGTGTATCCTTCTAAGTGAGTCACAATTTTGGCTTCTTGACTCAGGTAAGTCTGTCACAGGCATGTCTCTTTACCTACGTAAGGATTTTAATTCTGTGATTATAAGGTTCTACTAAATGAGCTAGAAGCATTAGAAACAAGAAACATGGGTAATGACTGGTTAGGATCATAATTACCAGCTGAGGTGCAAAAAGTAGAGATAACACGTACCTGAAATAAGTCTAAAATTCAGGGAGCCACTTACAGCAAACCAAATTTATTAATGTAGTACTTCCTCAGCGTAGCACTTTACAACTAATACTGTTTCTATAGTATTCCCAACAGTGTTATTCATGGGGTAACAATTCTCTCTGCTGAAGTCATTATTATTGTAGCGGCCGCGGTGGTCTCGCGGTTCTAGGCGCGAAGTCCGGAACCGTGCGACTGCTACGGTCGCAGGTTCGATTCCTGCCTCGGGCATGGATGTGTGTGATGTCCTTAGGTTAGTTAGGTTTAAGTAGTTCTAAGTCCTAGGGGACTGATGACCACAGCAGTTGAGTGCTCAGAGCCATTTGAACCATTTATTATTGTAGTCACTGGAAAAACAAGAGAACTCCTTGGACAGATTTGAAATAAAAGCCTGAAGAGAGTTTACAACTGGTCAGTATGCAATAAAGTGACAATGAACATAAAGAAAACAATGCCATGTATTGAATTTTGAAGAGGGACAATGACGTTGTTAAATTAAATGCGGATAATACCTCTTTACACTTTCTAAAAAAACACAGATTTTCTGTGAATGAATGATGATTCGAAGTCGAATTGGTATGAACACACAACGATACTTACGAACAGACTGTCATGAGCACGTTGTCATCCCAGAGTCCTGTGTGTAACTGTCAGTGTTTTTTAGTTACAGTCTACTCATATCTACAACCAGTTCTTAGAAAAACAGTAATCGAGCGCATTCCAAGAATCTGTTGTACATTTAAATCAATCCTCTGCAGGTCACCTGACGGCGTGTGTCGGAGGGAACTTTAGATAGCACTAACCGATCCCCACTACCCTGTCCCATTCGTGAATAGCGCTTGGAAAGAATGATTATTCGCAAGCTTCTGTATTAGTTCTAATTTCTAGAAGTTTCTTTTGGCGGTCATTTCGCGAGACGTATGTATGATGAAGTAACATGTTTTCTGACTCCTCCTGGAATGTATTCCCTAGAAATTTCAGTAGCAGGCTTCTTCGTGATGCACAACGCCTCTTTTGTAGCGTCTGCAGTGGAGTTCATTGAGCATCTCTGTAACGTTCTTGCGGCAGCTAAACGTTCCGGGACGATACGTGCAGGTCTTCGTTGGGTCTTCTCAATCACTTCTAAAAGTCATTCCTGGTAAGGGTTCCAGATTGATGGACATTGCTGAAGAATCGGTCGAACAAGCGTCTTGTATGCCACTTCTCTAGTGGATGAATCACACACATTTCCTTAAATTATTCCAGTGAATCTCAATGTCGTATCTGCCTTTCCTACTATTTGTTTCATGTGGTCAAAAAATTAAGATCTCTCCGTACACAAAATACTAGATACACTCATGGAAATTGAAATAAGAACACCGTGAATTCATTGTCCCAGGAAGGGGAAACTTTATTGACACATTCCTGGGGTCAGATACATCACATGATCACACTGACAGAACCACAGGCACATAGACACAGGCAACAGAGCATGCACAATGTCGGCACTAGTACAGTGTATATCCACCTTTCGCAGCAATGCAGGCTGCTATTCTCCCATGGAGACGATCGTAGAGATGCTGGATGTAGTCCTGTGGAACGGCTTGCCATGCCGTTTCCACCTGGCGCCTCAGTTGGACCAGCGTTCGTGCTGGACGTGCAGACCGCGTGAGACGACGCTTCATCCAGTCCCAAACATGCTCAATGGGGGACAGATCCGGAGATCTTGTTGGCCAGGGTAGTTGACTTACACCTTCTAGAGCACGTTGTGTGGCACGGGATACATACGGACATACATTATCCTGTTGGAACAGCAAGTTCCCTTGCCGGTCTAGGAATGGTAGAACGATGGGTTCGATGACGGTTTGGATGTACGGTGCACTATTCAGTGTCCCCTCGACGATCACCAGAGGTGTACGGCCAGTGTAGGAGATCGCTCCCCACACCATGATGCCGGGTGTTGGCCCTGTGTGCCTCGGTTGTATGCAGACCTGATTGTGGCGCTCACTTGCACGGCGCCAAACACGCATACGACCATCATTGGCACCAAGGCAGAAGCGACTCTCATAGCTGAAGACGACACGTCTCCATTCGTCCCTCCACTCACGCCTGTCGCGACACCACTGGAGGCGGGCTGCACGATGTTGGGGCGTGAGCGGAAGACGGCCTAACAGTGTGCGGGACCGTAGCCCAGCTTCATGGAGACGGTTGCGAATGGTCCTCCCCGATACCCCAGGAGCAACAGTGTCCCTAATTTGCTGGGAACTGGCGGTGCGGTCCCCTAAGGCACTGCGTAGGATCCTACGGTCTTGGCGTGCATCCGTGCGTCGCTGCGGTCCGGTCCCAGGTCGACGGGCACGTGCACCATCCGCCGACCACTGGCGACAACATCGATGTACTGTGGAGACCTCACGCCCCACGTGTTGAGCAATTCGGCGGTACGTCCACCCGGCCTCCCGCATGCCCACTATACGCCCTCGCTCAAAGTCCGTCAACTGCACATACGGTTCACGTCCACGCTGTCGCGGCATGCTACCAGTGTTAAAGACTGCGATGGAGCTGCGTATTCCACGGCAAACTGGCTGACACTGACGGCGGCGGTGCACAAATGCTGCGCAGCTAGCGCCATTCGACGGCCAACACCGCAGTTCCTGGTGTGTCCGCTGTGCCGTGCGTGTGATCATTGCTTGTACAGCCCTCTCGCAGTGTCCGGAGCAAGTATGGTGGGTCTGACACACCGGTGTCAATGTGTTCTTTTTTCCATTTCCAGGAGTGTATTTTACGGTAGATGCTGTTTCCTGCAGTTTCTCATCAACAGTGTAGTTCTACAGTAATGAATTTCTTTTACTATGTATTCCGAGTGTGTTACATTTATTTGCGTTCAGAGTCATGTGCCAGCCCATGCACCATTCATCAATCCTCTGTAGCTTCTTCTGCAAAGTGTTACTGTCTTCTGGCGTTTCTACCCTTTTATAGACAAAAGCATCATGTATCTACAGCCTTAAACAGCTCCCGACACATTCTAATATATAATTCATATACAACATAAACAGTAACGACCCTACCACACTTCCCTGGTGTACCCCAGAAATTACCTTTACTTCTTTCGTATTTGTTCCGTTAACGGCGAAGTGTAGAGTTCTGTCTGCAAGGAAGTGTTGAATCGAGTCGCAAATCTAGTTGATAATCGGTAATATCGTATTCTTTATATTAAATACCAATGCTGGCAGGGTCATATGCTTCCTGAATTCGAGGAACACGACACCAACTTGACTGCCGGTCTCTACAGAACTGTACACCTCATGGAGAAACAGCGCGAATTGTGATTTCTCTGTTTGCGGAATCTCTGTTGACTTTTGTAGACATTTGAGTTCCCTATACACCTCATAATACATAACCATTAAACGCGTTCCATGATTCTACAACAGATTGACTTCTTCTTTAGTTAGATCCATTGACAAACTTTTACTTTTAAAATCATTTAACGCATCTCTTATTGCTCGCCTTACACTCATTTCCTCTTTGCCCAGCTTTGACTTCTCTTTAATCTGTGATGAAGATCTCTTTGTTTTCTTAGCACTGTTCATACATGGCTATTAAGCCACAATGGATCTTCCCTGTCCGCCTGCATCTCGTGGTCGTGCGGTAGCGTTCTCGCTTCCCACGCCCAGGTTCCCGGGTTCGATTTCCGGCGGGGTAAGGGATTTTCTCTGCCTCGTGATGGCTGGGTGTTGTGTGATGTCCTTAGGTTAGTTAGGTTTAAGTAGTTCTAAGTTCTAGGGGGCTGATGACCATAGATGTTAAGTCCCATAGTGCTCAGAGCCATTTGAACCATTTTTTGATCTTTCCTGTCCCTTAATACTCTGCTCGGAACGTACGTGTCAAAGGCATATTGAATGATGCATTTAATTTTTTCCACTTGTTATGCACATCTTCGTCCCCAACACCGAATATTTTATGCTAACTGCTCAGATACTATGAAATTTGTATCCTATCACTCACGCTAATCAGAAGTACTTTGATACCTTTCTTGAGATTTCTTGTAATACCCGTGGTCATACATGCTATCACATTATTATAATAAATGGTAACTTGCTATAAGTTATGTGATTTGTGTGTGTGTGTGTTGTGTGTGTGTGTGTGTGTTTGTGTGTGTGTGTGTGTGTGGAGCCCCAGATCATTTATCTCTCACTTACCTTGATACCATATTCGAATTATTGGTAAGAGTTTTTTTCAGTGTTGGGAATGATCGAGTTACAACTGTATTTTGTATGTATGTGTAAGTGAGTGAGTGAGAGAGAGAGAGCATTTCCCTAATCCGTAATCTTGAATACAATGATGGGTTCTATACCAAATTAATCATTGTCACTTTCTTTTGTTGGTAAATCGTGTCATAAGTGATATTTTTGTTTCGTGATGCTGATCAACTGCGTCATCAATGTTAGAAATCAAGCCTACCTCAGTTTTTGCAGTGTACTACTGTTTCCATAATTAGCAGTAGCTCTCTTCTTTTTAAATAGTATTCATATTTCAGTTCATTAGTGTAATTTTGTACTGTCACTAATAGATGTTGTGATTATTTGCAACAGAAAACTGGTCATAAATAACATTACTATATCGTGTAATAACGGAAGTTCTTCACACGTAGTTTATCTCACCCTCTTCCCATAGCGTGTTTCACCATCACAGACATCTTTCTTTTCTTTTTCGAGCCGCTTTGACCTGACCTATTAATGATGCATAATCACTCAGCACGATTTAGCAATGGTTTTAATTTAATTCTGCGTCCACATGCGCTCTCTGGTTGAGGTAAATACGCTTCGACTAAGTCTGCAAAAGAGGATCAGTAACCTTCGTCCCTTCCATTGAGAGGAACACCATGGAATAAAATTTGACCAATCATACAGAGACCAGCAATCGTAACCCTTTCTTGACCGCCAAAGAAAATAGAAGCTACGTTGCGTCGTATGAAGGGAAGTCGCGGCCTCAGAATCCTAGACATTTCTCATAGATGCAACCGCTTCCCTGCACTACAGCGAACATCAGCGGTAAATTAAATACAGAAATCTGTAAAAGCTCACGGAAGCAGCCATACAAATAATCGTAAAATCTCATTTTGAATGGAAACGGTTCTTATCCATACTGCAGATTACTGGGAATCCGTCATCAAAGAGGTCGTGGAAATTAGAATTTCCGTACACAACTGTAATGAACATACGGGCTGCGCTTCGAGGTATCGAGGAAGGAGGGTACGCTGTCTCGAACGCTACAGAGGAGCATGCACCACGAAACATCGTGATGACGACAACGACGCTGTGAACATCATATAATTGTTGTCGTGGATGTACTCTTAGTCTTTGGGGGTACCTCCAAATAAAATTTAAAACAACGTTTCCGTCACCTCTCTCACCGTAAATTATTTCAGTGTTCTTCTTCTTGTCCTGGCATTCATCCTGTATCTTCAAGGAGTCGGCGTATTGCTTTTCGGAGTTTTCAATAATGGATAATGGTAGATCTGGTGACGCCTACAGTCTGATGATGATATGGTGGTCGGTCGGTGAACTGTTGGGCTTTCAGTGCCTGTTCGGATTTTCTTTTTAAGAGGGTGGCCGAATGACCTTTCCCGTCGACAAAATTTCTATACCCCAACTTCCTGTGATTAGTGCGGATATTTTCTAAATGTAACTGAAACTCGTGGGTACCATCCCGGTGTTCACTTAGTCAAATGTGTAAACACCCGAAGAGCTACATACAGGTTGGCTGGCACATCGTTAATCCGCCGGACGATCCAGGGCTGGCGCGCCTCCCCGAATCCCACAAGCGATGTCCTTATCCGAGCGGCTATCCGGGCGAACTGCATTCAATTATTTCAATGTGGAAGACAGCTAAGGCTACTGTTGAAAATTTGGATTGTTATATTTACTTGACGCAGCGAGTTCATCGGGAAAATTTAAGGCAACAAATCTGTTTCGAAAAATGTCGCGGTTACTGAGAAAATTTTCATGTTTGGAAATTACAATACCTTCTGCAAACACATGCAAACATTTACAGCTACGTCGCGCTACATTATGAAATGGCCAAACATTTGTTACACAATAAGCCTAAAGCATCCTGAGAGCCGGGGGTGGGGGTGGGGGGATGGGGAGGGACATGACAGCTGCTGCTGTCAGCTTTTCATAATGTTCTTGTCTGTTGTGGATTAAGCAGCTGAGCGATGAGGGCACATAGAACTCGGCTTGTCCTAAAACAAAATGTGGGCTGGAGAGATGTGCAGTACAAGCCAGACGCTGCGAAATAGAGCAAAAGAAGTGACACCGTAACGTGATATGCTCCGGACAACGCAAAACACCATAAACATCAGTGCGATATAACACGTGTATGATGTATACCGTGGAATACCATCTGCCAAGTTCATTGATTTTCTGCTTCTTTATGAACACTTGAATCCTAGTTCCTCAATTCTTATATATACGGTTCTTATGCCGTATACAGGGTGTCACATAACATTACAGCTGGATATAGTTCGTAAACCACATCAAATACTGACGAATCGATTCCACAGACCGAACGTGAGGAGAGGGGCTAGTGCAATTGCTTAATACAAACCATAAAAAAATGCACGGAAGTATGTTTTTTAACACAAACCTACGTTTTTTTTAAATGGAACCCCGTTAGTTTTGTTAGCACATCTGAACATATAAACAAATACTTAATCAGTGCTGTTTGTTGCATTGTAAAATATTAATTTCATCCGGAGATATTGTAACCTAAAGTTGACGCTTGAGTACCACTCCTCCGCTGCTCGATCGTGTGTATCGGAGAGCACCGAATTACGTAGGGATCCAAAGGGAACAGTGATGGACCTTAGGTACAGAAGAGACTGGAACAGCACATTACGTCCACATGCTAACACCTTTCATTGGTATTTTTCACTGACGCACATGTACATTACCATGAGGGGTGAGGTACACGTACACACGTGGTTTCCGTTTTCAATTACGGAGTGGAATAGAGTGTGTCCCGACATGTCAGGCCAATAGATGTTCAGTGTGGTGGCCATCATTTGCTGCACACAATTGCAATCTCTGGCGTAATGAATGTCGTACACACCGCAGTACATCTGGTGTAATGTCGCCGCAGGCTGCCACAATACGTTGTTTCATATCCTCTGGGGTTGTAGGCACATCACGGTACACATTCTCCTTTAACGTACCCCACAGAAAGAAGCCCAGAGGTGTAAGATCAGGAGAACGGGCTGGCCAATTTATGCGTCCTCCACGTCCTACGAAACGCCCGTCGAACATCCTGTCACGGGTCAGCCTAGTATTAATTGCGAAATGTGCAGGTGCACCATCATGCTGATACCACATACGTCGACGCGTTTCCAGTGGGACACACTCTATTCCACTTCGTAACTGAAAACGGAAACCACGTGTGCACGTGTACCTCACCCCTCATGGTAATGTACATGCGCGTCAGTGAAAAAGACTAATATAAAGGTGTTAGCATGTGGACGTAATGTGCTGTTCCAGTCTCTTCTGTACCTAAGGTCCATCACCGTTCCCTTTGGATCCATACGTAATTCGGTGCTCTCCGATACACACGATCGAACAGCGGAGGAGTGGTACTCAAGCGTCAACTTTAGGTTACTATATCTCTGGATGTAATGAACATTTTACAGTGCAACAAACGGCACTGATTACGTATTTGTTTATATGTTCAGATGTGTTAACAAAACTAACGGGGTTACATGTAAAAAAATAGTCGGTTTGTGTTAAAAAACATACATCCGTGCATTTTTTATGGTTTGTATTAAGCAATTACACTAGCCCCTTTCCTCACATTCGGTCTGTGGAATCAATTTGTCAGTATTTGATGTGGTTTGCGAAATATATCCAGCGGTAACGTCAGGTGACTCACCCTGTATCTATAATGTTTATTAAATAGGTCATAAGGACTGTAAACAAGTCCGCGTTCGTGCTTAGCAGTTTATTAAGAAATGACCGCGTTGATCACATCTTTGGGCTGGTGCATAAGTTAAGGAACACAACAGATAGACATAACAGAGACTTTATTCATCAATAATACAGAGAATATAATTTTCGCTCTGCAGCAGAGCGTGCGCTGATATGAAACTTCCTGGCAGATTAGAACTGAGTGCCGGACCGAGAATCGAACTCGGGACCTTCGCCTTTCTTTGGCAAGTTCTCTGCTATCCGAGACACCCCAGCACGACTCACGACCCGCTTCCCAGGAGTGGTAGTTCTGCAAGGTTCGCAAGAGAGCTTCTGTGAAGTTTGGAATGTAGGAGACGAGGTACTGGTGGAATTGAAGCTGTGGAGGCGGGTCGGGAGTCGTGCTTGGGTAGCTCAGATGGTAGAGCACCTCCCTGCGAAAGGCATAGGTCCCGAGTTCGAGTCACGGTAAGGCACACAGTATTAATCTGCCAGGAAGTTTCATATCAATAGTAAATTTTCCTTCAGTATTTGCAACAGTCTGCAAAAGATGGGGCCACTTTTCATTGCGCATCTGTAGAAATCACGTGGTTTTGGGGCGAAGAACTCGTCAAGCCATGTTTGGAGGTCATTTTCTGTCGGAAAGGAAATTCCTTTCCGACAGAAAAGATGAAAATCTGAGGGCGCAAGATCAGGTGAATAAGGTGGGTGCGGACACAGGTTTACACTCAAGTCCTGTGTAGTATTTTTTGTCAGTGTACTGGAATGCGAGGGGGCACTATCGTGGAGTAGCGTCACTTCAGACAGTCTGCCTAGTGGTTGTTCTTTGTTTACGTCTGCAAGATGTTTCATTTATTGACAATAAATGCCAGCAGTGATGGTTACACCTTGGAGAAGTTATTTGTAGTACAACTCCCCGTCGCCATCGAACCAGGTACGTAATATTACGTTTTGTGGATGCTTGCAGGTTTTTATGCAGAGTTGCTGCTTCGTTTGGGCACAACCATTGTTTTCTTTTCCTTATGTTAGCATAAAGACACTATTTCTCGTCACCAGTAACGATACTGGATAGTATTGGTCGGCGTTTTCCATGAGCCAGTTAACGACGAGCTAGCAGAGATGCATAAATGCCCACCCTCTGACCTTTGCGAGTTTGGCTTAGAGCATGCGGTACACATTCACCTGATTTCTGAACCTTCCTTTCTGCATCCATATGTCACTCGATGGTGGAGTGATCACAGTTCATCATATATGCCAGTTCTGGTGTGCAATGACATGGATCATTATGGATTAATGAGCTTAAACGTTCTTCATCAAACACCGATGGTCTTACTAACCATGGGGAGTCACTAATGTCAAAACGAGCTACCTTATAATGAGAATTCCATTTCGTATCGTGTGCTGTTATGTGGAATTATCCCGATAAAAGTTGTCACTCATCTACTGAACTCAAAAAGAAAAATATGCCGGAAATGTTCCGATTCCTCCACTTGGCATACCATTTTCTAGCGCCCACAGCTCCACTCACTATCTCCAAATGATAAAATGACAATATGTAAACTCAAATAGCAACAGTAGACTACAAATAAAAAACCACAATCGATTAATAAACCCGCTGTAATCGGAATACTAATCTGCAAAACAAAAATGCACCATCCTAATACTACAGAATTCACAATGACCAGTTTCGGCTTACTGTCACCATCAGATCTGTTACAAAATGGATAAAAACTGTAATGTTGTAAGTAGGCTGTTTAGGTTTTCAAGACCAGTCTTGTATAATTTTTATAAGGGGACGTTACATATGTCGACCCTTAGCCGAGGATACCTCACTGGAATCTTCTGATTTTTTCTTGTAGTTTGTGTAATTAGTGTAGCCTTTGTTTATTGCCAGCGTGTAATTGTGGAGAGAATCTCCTTTGTAGTTGTAGTCTTTCATTGTTGTACAGTAAAACAGTTGTAGCATGCATATAGATTTGCACCAAGTATTTCGCAGCTGCGCTTGCAATTAACTAGATATTATTTTCAGTGCTATTTTAATGTGTTCTCTTACTTTAGCTCTTCAAATTGTGTTTTTCTGGGTTGTCATGTGAAATATGATGACAATAATGGCGTGTGAAAAACGTAATACTAGGCTCCAAAGTAGACTGAGAAATGACAGTGAAGACGAAAGCAATATGTTAGCGCCACCATATAATGAATTAACTAATGTTCAAAGTAGTAATTTGGTAATAGTGCATAGGGAAATGGAGCGGGCTGCAAATAATGGTGTAGGCAGTGAAACAATTAGTGTACAGGGAAGCATTATCGATCGATCGGTCGGCAACAGCTCGCGTCAGGAATCTGAAATGACAGGACACAATCTAGGAAATACTGTACATTCAGGTTTTGCGTCTTCACCGATTTCTCAAATAAGTCAAGACCAATTTTCTGCTTGTCAAAATGTGAATGTTGCCGGTGCAAATGCACTGCCGAAAAGCATAGAGGAACAGATTCCAGACACTAATACATTATTATTGCAATTAATGCAACAAATGAAACAAAATCAGAGACAAACACAGCAACAGTTAGACACAATGGAACAAAATCTTCAAAAGTTAGACACAATGGAACAAAATATTCAAAGGTTAGACACAATGGAACAAAATCTTCAAAAGTTGGACACAATGGAACAAAAGCTTCAAAAGTTTGACTCAGTGGAACATACGCTTGAACAAATACGTGAAGATTTAACTACTGAGTTACATAAAATCGAATCGAAATGTCAAAAAGTCTGTAATGACGTAAAAACACAAATTTGTGAGCATTTTCAACCTATTTTTTCGCGGCATGAAAATGCATTACAGAACCAAGACTGCAAACTATTGTTCATGAAAATCATGAGACCTTGCAAGCTAAAATTGACTAAGTTGCACCTACCGATAACTTAAAGGACACAGTAGATACTCTGAAAATTGGTTCAGAGAGACACATGGAGGAAATTAGTTCACTATCTGATAAAGTAGCCAAACTTTCAGATCAGTTCACTAACTTATCTACAAAGGTAGATGATGATCTGAATTACACAAAACTTGTAACCTTCACTGACACTGAAGAGTATGAACAAATTAGAAAATTCAAACAGAATCAAAATCAAATCAACACACAGTACAAAAGGGAAATGCGGGAAGTACAAGATCAGTTGGCTCAAGTAATACAAGAATTACATACTTCAGAGGACACTCGCGCCCCAGTACGGGAAGAGGGACATAGAAATGCAGAACAACCACAAAATAATGACACAGGACATTTCGGAAATCATGAAAGAAATTGGCAAGGTACACCGAATTTTGAGATGGAACCGCCGAAACGACGTAACAATGGCCGACATGCGACTCGCCGACATGATGATTTTGACTATAAGCTGTTCATTACTACACGTAAATTCAAAACATTTAAGAATTCTGCCAACGACATTCATCCCCAATCGTGGCTCCATCAATTCTCTCATTGTTTTCCTCCTAACTGGTCATTAGAGCACAGATTAGAATTTATGTGTGGCTACTTGAAGAATGAACCAGCTGTAAGAATGCGATCGGTCATTCACAATTGTCACAGTGAAGGAGAATTTTATCATGCCTTCCTCTCAGCATATTGGTCTCAAGCTACACAAGACCGAGTAAAACATAGCATCATGATGATGAAACACTTTCAACAATCTGAATTTTCCAGTCTTGTCAAATATTTTGAAGACATGTTGCATAACAATCAATATCTTTCAAACCCATACAGCCCATCAGAACTCATCCGCATTTGCTTAATCAAATTGCCTGAACATTTACGACATATTACTTTATCAGGAGTTTGCAAAGAGGACATTTAAGCTTTTCAGGGACTGTTACAAGAATTGGAAAATAACACTGACAATCGCGGAACACAACAATTACAGGTCACATCCGTCGCAATTCCGCTATGAAAGAAATAACAACTGGACACGACAAGGCTATACTCACAACACAAATCGTGACCAAAACAGACACAACCCGTATGACAACCACTGGCAGAGTAATAGTTACAGAGAAAGATCGTATTTCCGTAGTAATGAACATGACAGAGACAATCATAGAAACAGACAATTTGGCAACCAGAACTATTATTATCACGGGAGACAGATTAACTTCAGACGCAACAGTCCAGCGCGCAGTTACGATTCAGGGATAAATTCTCCACCACGTGGCCGACAAGAAAGAAACTATGGAATCTACCGACATGACGACAGACGATGTGATCGTAACGACGGACCTGAATTCCGTCATAACTGGCGAGCTACAAACAGGGCTGGGCCTTCTCGTAAAGTTGAATTTGTAGACGTTAGGTCTCCTAAACTCAATAACGACGCGTGCCAACAAAGAGACAGACATTGACTCACACCGCAGGCAGTCACGTGCGCCGTCTGGCACGGCGAAAAATAACATAGACGCTAACCTTGAGAAAAATTCCAGTGTTCCTTACCGACGTAACCACATGATAATTGCGTTGAGACTGAAACTCTGCGCACTACGAAGAGTAAAAGAGTGCACCACATTTCACATGTAAAACCGTTTATTGAAAGATAATCTGCTTTTTAACTTTGTCTTTGCCCTGTAACTTTTCACTTCACATTTCTAGTATGCTTTGTCACACTGAGAAACTGTTAACATGCAACAATTTTTTGAAGTTAAATATCCAGTCTAGAACCTAGGGAAAATTTTTAAACAGAGATTACGAATGCATTGTTATTGTGAACAGATGACACAGTGTTATTGTGTGTGTACATTATTGCTTGTTAGTTGCACGATTACGTAACGACTACAAGGCTGACATACTTAGAACAGTTACCAGTACTGCTAACATTTTGGTTTACTTGAAAATAAATTCTGGATTTAAAGTACTTTCTGTGAGATACCAGATGACTCAGTGGTTAGTTTACATGAGAGCTACACGATTTTATCACGACGCTACTAATATGTGACAATTTACAATGTTGCTTTTGCACTGTATCTGTTTTATATCTGCACAGTTTTTCTGAATTATTCTGGAAAGTAAAACATGTTTTACTAGTAACTTTTGTGGTATAGCTACAATGTGACAGCCTTTTCTCTGTCACAACAATACGTACAGTACAGTACTTACTTCATCACGGCAATAAGCGTAATAACTAAGATATCTATACGCAAAGCATTTCACTTTCGTTTATCATGAGATAAGTACATTGACTTCTGCAGAACTTGGCTTTCGGAGGACAATAACTACGACACTTCCACAGAGATTGTCTTACAGCAAGACGCACATTTAGCGCTACAGGACACGCATTTGAGTGATTAAGTTTGTACTTAAACCATTTATTTTTCAACATATTTGAATTTCAAAGAAAGTTTTCCGTGATACATTTCATTCCATTGCTGTAATCTGTAACACCTGAGGGTATAATTACATTAATCCTCAGGGGGGTACATGCTTACTTTGTGTACCATGTGTTTGGCAAGCACAAGAAGCCCTAGCTAATATAGTATTTGCTTATACAACTTTACACATCGGTACCATATTTCTCTAACACATAAATTACACAGCTATCTGATCATTGAACTGAGAGAAAGAAACATTTATTATACTACATCAATGACAGATGTTTACGTAATTACACAGTTGGATAACTTCACACTTACGAAAATGTATTTTGTCTGTACTTTGTGAACTTTTCATACTTTTTCGGAACCATTGTGATACTATGAGAGTGTTGAATGACATATTTGGTATGAGATCATGATTTTTAAAGTAAGTTTGAGGCAGATGACACTTTTGACATGGGCAGAGACTTTTCTTAGCTTTTGAAATTATTGGAGGAAGCTACGACGATTTTGAGATTTGGCTGAGGTTTTACGATGTTATGATGACGATGTGTATTACGCTGTTGCGGTATGTTTATGATCAATAAGCTGATGCTATATGAGGAATTTGATTATGCTCCGTATTTATTATGATGAAATATTGAAGAAGTGTCTACGAATATGTATATGTGTAATACAGCAACGAATAATGAGTAGTGGTTAGGGACTCTGCTTTGTGAAAAAGGTTGTTGTAAACCTAGGATCGTACTTTAAGAGCTATGAAATGTATGTAAATGCGTGAATGTATTACAATGCCGACGAAAATTTTTTGGACTCTGTTATATTTATAGGATTTTATTTTCTACAGATTTGTAACGCAAATTCACAACCTGTGAAAATATTTTTATGTGAGACTGCCACTGTAGCGGAAACTTGTGTCGTAAATATTTCGGTAAGAAAGTTAAGTGACCACCTGCACGTAATGCGTCGTGGGCACCCAGCTGCGCGACAGCCACCTGGAAACAAGCCATTAGTGTGTGCCTTTAAGAGGCACAGGAAAAAAAAGACCATTATCCTCGCTATTGACAGTCCTTTGTAGAAAGCATCGCAAATACGACACTCTCAAACTTGAAACATATGCTTACAATGTGGAGCTCTTAATTTATGTTATTTACTAACATGCCTAATGAAATGATGAGAAGAATTTTACATCTATTGTCTTTCTAGTTGAGAGAATTTTTTTGCCTTTGGAGACGCCATTTGACTAGTGAATGACGTTTCATACGTTGCTTTATATTTGCTCATTTTGTTTAATATCTAGTTTCTTGCTGCACTGCAGCATTGGTTAAAGTAAAATTTAATACATGTACTAATATAAATACTTTCTGTCTACAGACCCAGTAAAGAATAATTTTATGATGTACTTTCGTACAAAAGGAGGAACACAAGTAGACATTTCCCCTCACAGAAAATGTATAGTTAATTTTTAACGATTGGTAACTTATCTGCTAGCGTATGTTTTCATGATGCATCACTCTAGTGTTAAGATGTGACATAGGTATTAAACATTTTTACTGTAATATTTTTTCTGCTTTAGCTTTGTTATGTTTAGGTATAAGTTATTACATTTATTGTTGCTTGCTATGCTTAATTACATTTTTTAGTCATTGACGTTTGTGTTAATTGTCTTGTGCTGCTGCATTGCGTCGTCCCTTAGTTTAGCATCTGAGCTCAGTAGATTTTAAGTTAGCTTAAGAGGGGGTGGACTATATGAGAAACTAAGTATGAGGAACTGGAAGAAATGCATTGAGAAGCTATAAGAAAATGATTTGGCCAAAAAAGTTGTGTACAGTGGAGGAAAACTATTTTTGAAAGAGGTTGTGAACAAAATACAGAAATCATGCTTGGATAGGAAATTTTTGGTGAAAACAAATGTTGAGATAAGACGAAAGATCTACAGAATGACGTTTTGGGTTGGACTGCAGTACCAAATGTTACACTGAAAACAAACCCTGTCCTTTTCCTTTCTGTTATTCCGCTATGTGTTTGTATACTCTTGTATATTTGTGTTCTTCCTGTCTTTATGTGTTTATCTGATGAGAGTTATATTATAGAATTTTTCTGATAATATGTTATTTACTTTGTAAAGATGCTTAGAGATTATTTATTCTGTTTTATTTTAATGCTCATGTGCGAAGTTGATGTTTCAAAAGTTATTCTGATCTATTATGTATGTCATAATTTTTGTAACACTGATGTATATGTTATTTCGATTCTTTTGTAAATCCTGTGCTACTACAAATGTTACCTGTACTGTTATATTCTTTAATGATATATTTTTTACCTTTGTAATTGTATTCTTATGTTGTAAATTTATAATTGTATAGAGACCAGTTCTTCAAATTAATTATCATTTCACTGCACACATTTCTGTTGGTCATAATATATGCACAGAATGTGAGAAGTAGGAACTGATAGTGTTTGCACGTGTGTTAATAATTCAGCAAGGGACTGGATAACAGCATTGCTGCTTCTAAGGACATTTCAAACAAATTCTTTGTGAGTGGACAAGTGGTGGTTTATGGACTTGCTATATTGTCCACAAGACTCTTCGATGGTGATTGTGCACGTGCACAGTTGGCTGCTAGCCATCTCTACAAGGACTACAGTGTGTCTACACCTTTGATGGCCCACCAATACCATTATTTCTACAACGACTGCAGTAGGTCTGCACCTCTGGTGGCCCACCAATACCATAATCTCTCTACAAGGACTACAGTGTGTCTACACCTTTGATGGCCCACACTGACAGAACCACAGGCACATAGACACAGGCAACAGAGCATGCACAATGTCGGCACTAGTACAGTGTATATCCACCTTTCGCAGCAATGCAGGCTACTATTCTCCCATGGAGACGATCGTAGAGATGCTGGATGTAGTCCTGTGGAACGGCTTGCCATGCCATTTCCACCTGGCGCCTCAGTTGGACCAGCGTTCGTGCTGGACGTGCAGACCGCGTGAGACGACGCTTCATCCAGTCCCAAACATGCTCAATGGGGGACAGACCCGGAGATCTTACTGGTCAGGGTAGTTGACTTACACCTTCTAGAGCACGTTGGGTGGCACGGGATACATGCTGACGTGCATTGTCCTGTTGGAACAGCAAGTTCCCTTGCCGGTCTAGGAATGGTAGAACGATGGGTTCGATGACGGTTTGGATGTACTGTGCACTATTCAGTGTCCCCTCGACGATCACCAGAGGTGTACGGCCAGTGTAGGAGATCGCTCCCCACACCAGGATGCCGGGTGTTGGCCCTGTGTGCCTCGGTCGTATGCAGTCCTGATTGTGGCGCTCACATGCACGGCGCCAAACATGCATACGACCATCATTGGCACCAAGGCAGAAGCGACTCTCATCGCTGAAGACGACACGTCTCCATTCGTCCCTCCATTCACGCCTGTCGCGACACCACTGGAGGCGGGCTGCACGATGTTGGGGCATGAGCGGAAGACGGCATAACGGTGTGCGGGACCGTAGCCCAGCTTCATGGAGACGGTTGCGAATGGTCCTCGCCGATACCCCAGGAGCAACAGTGTCCCTAATTTGCTGGGAAGTGGCGGTGCGGTCCCCTACGGCACTGCGTAGGATCCTACGGTCTTGGCGTGCATCTGTGCGTCGCTGCGGTCCGGTCCCAGGTCGACGGGCACGTGCACCTTCCGCCGACCACTGGCGACAACATCGATGTACTGTGGAGATCTCACGCCCCACGTGTTGAGCAATTCGGCGGTACGTCCACCCGGCCTCCCGCATGCCCAATATACGCCCTCGCTCTAAGTCCGTCAACTGCACATACGGTTCACGTCCACGCTGTCGCGGCATGCTACCAGTGTTAAAGTCGGCGATGGAGCTCCGTATGCCACGGCAAACTGGCTGACACTGACGGCGGCGGTGCACAAATGCTGCGCAGCTAGCGCCATTCGACGGCCAACACCGTGGTTCCTGGCGTGTCCGCTGTGCCGTGCGTGTGATCATTGCTTGTACAGCCCTCTCGCAGTGTCCGGAGCAAGTATGGTGGGTCTGACACACCGGTGTCAATGTGTTCTTTTTTCCATTTCCAGGAGTGTATATTGTGACTATTAAGGTAAATACATTGTTTGTTCTCTATTAAAATCTTTCATTTGCTAACTGTGCCTCAGTAGTTAGTGACTTCCGTAGTTTGAATATTTTAGTTAGCTGGCGGTAGTGGCGCTCGCTGTATTGCAGTAGTTCGAGTAACGAAGATTCTTGTGAGGTAAGTGATTTGTGACACGTATAGGTTAATGTTAGTGAAGGCCATTCTTTCGTAGTGATTTTTGGAAGTCAGATTGCATTGCGTTAAAAATATTGTGTGTCAGTTTAAGCATATTCGTGTATAATGGTTCAAAGAGGACGTTTCACATAGACCAGTCTTGTATAATTTTTCTAAGGGGACGTTACAATGTTACAAAAATAAGCTCTATAGACTGACAGTTAATAAACAGAAAAATCTAGGAATACATAATGAAGAAACATGACTAAAAGCAGTACATATCATTAAAATTATTATCATAGAGTTATCAACAGTCAGTACACGTAGATACATAACAAGACCTTGTGATGGCCTGGGGGCATCGTACACATGTACAATGATAGCTATAGCCAGTGGGAGTGCTACTGGAGACGTAGCCTACTATCATGCCCTATAGTATCCGAACGGCCTGAATTGCGTTTCACCTGGTTTGCATGCAGCAAACACAACGTAGCTGTCCAGCACGTCCTCAGCTATCTTTTGGTACAATCGTTTGACCATACAAAAGGGATATCACAGGAGACACTGTTCTTTATCCCAAATCATACAGACGTAAATTAACATCAGGATATTGCATATACTAGGAAACACGTCATTAGGCATGAGACACACCACAGCTGTTGTAAAGCGAACTTTATTGCAATAAGTGACAGTTCAAAGACATTGCGACACCAATTGGCAAGCGAGACTATTAGTTCTGTGACATAAACCATACAGCAATTCTTAGATAAAATGAAATATTTTTAGGAACAAGAGATTTTGTGCCAATACCTTGACTTCTAAAGTTCTATGACAATTAGAAGTATTTTTCCTCTCTGAAAGCTAATGACGTTTGTGTGGCTAGTGGTTTTACACAAGTTGGTTGTTGAAGTAACCAATATTAAAAAAAGCGATTAACAGCGGAAATAGTTCTATGGGAACATCAACATTAAAAGCGTATCACCAGTAATTTCACTGTACTCATGTTTCATGAACTGATATTTGTGCACGTTTTTTAAATTTAAATGACTTTACGAACTCTTTTGTTCTAGACCTCGATTAAAACCCACCATCTGTAGTCGTTGATAACTAAGCAAATGTTTCGTGCCTGTGCGAGAATCAATCACGGCAATGGTCATCATTGCTGGTGTAGGCATAAAGAGACGTGAGATATCGAAATTTTCACCAATATTAGTTAAGAAATCAGAATTCAAAATAAACGACAAAAAATTTACGTATTGCACAGAGGATCGTAACAACATCGTTATTTCCGTATACCTAGCTGCGAAAGGCGTTTAGTATTCCACAAGTAACAATGTCTGCACGTGTTTACAAATGAAATGGCTTTATATAAGCACTAGTGACCTAGCGCGTAAGCGGATTGTTAAATAAGTAAAATTAGATTTTAACTATCGCATTTTTACGCCAGTAGCGAGATGTTTGAATCTGAAATAGTGAACATTTTTCTTTGCCTGATCGGGATTCGAACACAGCTCCTAACTACGTTGCTTTCTGTGTCCAAAGCGACGTTAAGTATTATTTGTTTGTTAGCCAGTTTGATTACAAATAACGACGCCTTTTGTTATTGTTGACATCACACGAATAGACACTTAAAATTAATATTATTCTTCACAACTAGTTCGATGTGCACATGCTAGCAGTGAAATGAAATTATGAATATTTTTGTGCTACACCAGGATTCGAACCCAGAAGGTCTGTGAAGACCTAGAGGAGTTTGCAATTCGAAGAAAACAAAGAAATGATCGAACTGTATCGTTGCAAGAGGGTCAAATACCACGAAAGATGGGACCAAAATTCTAATTCCAGTCCAACACCATAATTTTCTGCGTCTCAAGTTATAAACAATAAAAGTCGTGTGACCTTAAATAACCATTGGTTCATTAAATACACCACAGGAAGGAAAACTGGTACACACTTCTAGAGGTTTCCAATTCAATCAAGATTTATTGATACGACAGTGCATATGGAGTACATAAAATGATTTCATTTATAAACCCATAGCACAAACGATTCAGAGGTACCAGGCATCGGCCGACGTTGAAACACCAATATTAGTACGTAATGTAGCCTCCACGAGCAATGCAAGACCAACTCTAGCATTCAGTTATCGTACAGATGGCGAATACTGTCCTCGGATGCACTATGGCACACCTGCGCGGTCCGTTCACTCAGTTCAGTAAGAGATGTTAGATGACGAATCGGACGAGTCACTTCTCGTCCCATCGCATCCCACATCCGCTCAAATGGAAAAAGAGTCTGCAGAACATACTGGTGAGGGAAGTTGCTGCACGTCTTGCAGAGAACGATGAATTTCAAGGACAGTATGTGGGCGGGTAACACAGTGCCTTTTGTAAGAATGGGAAAATAACGGGTCTAACAACATTCTGCACGTACCGAGCGCTGGTTAGTGTTACCTTCAGAAACACCAAAGGTAAATGGAAGTTGTAGCTTATCACACCCCAGATCACAAGGCCTAGGGTGAGACCAGTTGTCTTGGACGAATGCACTCTACGAGACGGTGCTCACCAGGTCCACGTCGTACGCGCAAACGACTAACATTTGCTTGCAGGCAGAATCTCCTTTCGTCTGTGAAGACCGCATCGCGCCATTCTGTATTCCAAGTGATCCTCTGACGGCAGCAGTCAAGCCAACCACGTCGATGTTGTCGTGTGAGTGGAAGACGGGCTATGTGTCTGCTCACCCGTAGTCTCACTGCCAATAACCGGTTCGCAAGAGTTCGTATCGACATGTCTGGGCTCAGAAGCAATCTCAGCTGTGCTGTGTCATCTGTACCAACTGCCACTGCTGCCCTTGTCATACGACGATCCTGGCTGCATCTGTGCTGTGTGGACGTCCAGAACCTCGTCTACGGGTGTGAGAATATTCATGTGACCACTTATACCAGCATCGTTGCACAACTGACTGTGTCAATTCCCAGAAAGGATCATCCTTCCTGTCGGATGGCCCCAATTTGACCCACTTCTAACTCTCTCAGTTGGCTGTGAGTACCACGAGTGCATCTCCATGCTATGAGGCCTGCTTGCTTCACACGTCTACACCACACTGACCCTTCTGGCTATTAGCATTCTCTTTTAAAAAGGTATCTTTTGGAAGACGACGTTGAAGCCATTATCAATATATCTACTACCTCTCAGGTGTCACATACAGTCATCGGATCACAATCGACGACGTCTTTCCTGGTGTACTAATTTTGTTTCCGGCAGTATAAGATTTCGACTGTAATGAAGCTTGATGGTGATAGAGTTTCTGTTTGGCGCGCCTACACGTCTACACCACACTGACCCTTCTGGCTACTAGCATTCTCTTTTAAAAAGGTATCTTTTGGAAGACGACGTTGAAGCCATTATCAATATATCTACTACCTCTCAGGTGTCACATACAGTCATCGGATCACAATCGACGTCGTCTTTCCAGGTGTACTAATTTTTTTCCGGCAGTGTAAGATTTCGACTGTAATGAAGCTTGATGGTGATAGAGTTTCTGTTTGGCGCGCCTTCTGCCTTTGTCACGGCCCGACCTAAACCTCCTCTCTCCAGTTGTTAGTGAAGATATATCATGTTAATACGATTTCTCATCGACGGTGCAACATGACGGTCTTCATGTAAGCGTAGACTACCACGGCCGTTGTCACAGTCAATAAAATGCTTCTGGACTTTTGACCATTATGACAATACATAAAACTGTCCGATGTTTCGGCCACTGTTGTAAGTGGTCTTCCCGAGGCTTTGGGCTGAGCTGACTGCTGAGTGGGAGAGACTTTACATCATATCAACATCGGAATTAACTGTTGATGCAATATTTTTTTTTTGCGGTGAGTTCCTATGGGTCCAATCTGCTGAGGTCATTGTTCCCTACTTACATACTACTTAATCTTAAACTAACTTACGCCAAGGACAACACACACATCTATGCCCGATGGAGGACTCGAACCTCCAACGGGGGCTGCCGCGCGAACCGTGGCATGGCTTCTCGACTGCGTGGCCTTATAATTTGCTAGGGTACTTGAGTATAGGAGGAGGGGTGTTAGGTGTTTTTCATTGGTCTTTACATTTTTCCTTGTCATTGATAGATAACGACGTGCTTGACTGGTGCTTACGCTATTTACTACCATTGGTGGAATCAGCGATTTAGAAACTGGCGGTAGCTGCGACGTAGCGCTGTGTACTTGTTGCCCGGTGCGAGCTGCGGCACGCCGGCGCACAGTGTACGTGCGACCACTGCGGTCTCCCGCTCACCTGTGTCAGTAGCTTTGCGCGCGCTGTCCTCCCTAACGTTGTTATTGCTGGCCGCCAGGAAGCCGGAAACCTATACCAGTCTTCTCTATTAGTGTTGGCTTGTCTATAGCGTCCCTAACCTTCATCATCAGTGTAAATTGCTGTTTCGCCAGTACACGGGCTTCACGGAATATTACCTGTTTGTCACTCTAATCCTGGTGTTTCACCACCGCTGGCCTGGTGTGTTGTCCCAGGCGGATATATCTTTCATGCACTGCAATGCGTCTGCCAATCGATCCCCCCGTCTCGCCTTCATACACCAGTCAACATTCCCAACCGATTTAGTAGATTCCAGCGAGGTTTAGCTTATCGACCGCATCTTTCAAAGAGCCTAGAACATCTCTTATTCTGTCACTGCTCCGAAAGATTGACTTGATGGCAGCTCGAGGGAGAATTTTGCCCACACGTTCAGTGAACCCTTGTATATATAATAGGACTACATTCTGTGCATTCTTCTTCCCTTCTCTATTGCCTTCATCCTTTGTTCAAAAATGGTTCAAATGGCTCTGAGCACTATGGGACTTAACATCTGAGGTCATCAGTCCCCTAGAACGTAGAACTACTTAAACCTAACTAACCTAAGGACATCACACACATCCATGCCCGGGGCAGGATTCGAACCTGCAACCGCAGCAGCAGCGCGGTTCAGGGTTGAAGGGCCTAGAACCGCTCGGCCACTCCGGCCGGCCATCCTTTGTTGTCATAGATTTATCTTCCATACCCTTGTCATAACCATTGGCTCAAAGAATGGATCCGACGTTTCGTAGATCCGCCTTCAGATGTTCATCATCGCTGGTCCTGTGGGGCATCCAGGTGAAAGTGTGAAGAGCGGACTTCAGTGACGGTGGGAGGAGGCGTAGAGGTATCTGCCTGTGTTGCTGGCTTTTCTGCATACGCTGCTGCCAAGTTTACCATCAGGCTTTCGGTAACTTTCACTTCAAAGAAAGACAGGACCCTATCTGCTCAGCACGAAGCCCTGAGGAAGGCCACCTGCAGTAGTGGCCAAAACATCGGAAAGTTCAATACATTGACAATATGATCAACAGCCCGTTTGAATTTTGCTGACAGTAATATTTCTCTGTTTACAACTAATACAAAATTCAATATATGCTAGGATTCGAGCCCGACAATTGTTGATTACAAAGACATCGCCTTAACAACTGCGCTACCCTTCCACTTCAATGAGATGCTCCTACTAACTTCTGTGATGTGATACGTTGGGTAACACATGACTAAAACATTCGATAGCCGTTGAAACACGACCTGAAACATAAATTTTATTTTTAATCTCTAAAAACCTCTGTGTTTATTACTAGTTGCGATGTTTAGGGACAAAATACATTCCCACGGCATTAGAAAGAAAACTTACAAGAAACAAACATGCGGCCGAACTTCTGTCACAGTTTGGCAATGGATATCAGAAAATCGCTGCGGTCGTGTCGTGTAAACAAGACCACCTACTTTCTACCGACTACTCCTGCGAAATACTGGAGAACATAATACTTCCTCCTGTTCATCACTGATTTTCACGAGGCCGAATATTCTTCCAACATGAACGTTTCCCAGTCCGCACAGCGTATTGTGTAAAACACTGGTTTTAAATGAGACATTGATCTGTTGGACTGGCCACAATCTTACAGAGTACGTATCGACAAGGATGGAGAAAAGTATTATGACTTGCAGACCTGCCCCAACAACAAAAAATGTTTTGTCCAAATCAGGTCATGACACTTGGGAAGAGATGTCGCAGAATAAAAGATTCGTCCGGAAGCCTGTTGCCTCTGTTCCTCGGCGGCTAAATGCATTTCTAGAGGACGGTTGCTGAGCGTGGTACTGAACCTATTGTGTTACTATGGACAAAACACTGTTTAAAACAAATACGTGTTTTATTTTCCCTTAGATTAATTTTCTGGAACATTTCATTTATGTTACAACAGACATCAGTAAATTTTTTTCCTTTTGATCTTCTTTCTAAAATAAAAATTAATACAACAAAATCACAAATGTTTCTCTTGCAATAGCTAAGAAATTTATTTTAAACAAGAGTATATATATATATATATATATATATATATATATATATATATATATATATATATATATATATATGTAATGTTGAGCCACTAACTATTGTCACCTAGAATAACTCCGAAAGTATGATAATAGCTGAGAAATTTGTGGGACAAATGTTGCATGGGACAAAGGGGGCCATATTATGACGTTGGGTAGGTGGGGTCGCATCAGAAATATGAAGGTCAACTTTGTTTTTTTTTTAAATAGGATGTTATAGTCTGGTATTGATTTTTTGATAGCGGCTATCAAGACGAATCCAATGACGTGTAACAGTAAGGTATTTGAAGGTCAACGAAGGTCACAAAGGTGGCATGAACGTCCATTTACAGAAGGTGTTCAAATTGATGAACATTGGCATCAGTGCAGTTCTGATCATGGAATGAGTGGTATTTCTTATCACTTTGGCACTTATCCAAGCACGTGCTCTGACAATTCTCTCTCGTATGTCGTGCAAAAAGTAAATATTTGCCGAATACTGCGTATCCATCCAACGTGGCATTGACATGTGAACACCATCCGACGGTTTCGCAAAACAACACTAATAGGAACGGTAAGACCAGTATCGTCAAATCAAGTGAATGTGAATGATGTATACCTCGAACAACAAGTCGATGTGCTTCTCATTTACGGAGAATGACAACGAAGTTCAGTGAGAGCTAGAGACTTACACGCTGAAAGATTTCCTCGACGTACTCACCCTACACTTTGTACATACATATGTGTATGGTAAATTAAGAACAAATGGATCCTTAACGCATCGGAAACATAACCGGCAAAGGAAAGTTACTAACGAGAAAACGGGAAATGGTACGCTGGCCACTGTGGTTCGTGATCCTTGTGTTAGTTCGCGTGTCAAACCGCAAGGGAATCTGGCATGAGCTAGAGTAGTGTTGTTCGTCTTCTGTATCGCCATAAATATCGCCCATACCATACCAGCCTCCACCAGGAATTAACTGGTACGGATTGTTTGCGTCGCGCTGAATTCTGCCGATAGGATTCTGAAGTATAACACATTTATTAAGTTGATTTTATTTAGTGACGAGGCTACATTCACGAACCATGGAAATGTTTGTTTGCATAACATGCATTATTGGGCACCTAAAAGTCCATGGTGGCTGCGGCAAGCTGCACACCAAAAACAGTGGTTGGTGAATGTATGGATTGGGATTCTGGAGAACAGACTTATAGGCCCCTACCTCATCGAAGGAAATCTTAATGGTAGGAAGTACACCGCATTCCTACAAGAAAAATTAAGTGTGTTATTGGAAGAAATACCTTTAGAAACAAGAAACAGCAGTTGGTAAGAGCGGTAAAACAGCTGGCCTCGCACGCGGGATGCATGCAGAGCTCTCTATTTACAGCATCGTTCCCAGAGTGGATCTGGGTCCGAGTGGAGGGTATCAACCAGAGATTTCGTCGACTCTGTGACGGTCTTGGCTGCAGATTTCTAGACTTGCGCTATTGAGTGAGGAATTTTAGGACGCCCCTAGATAGGTCAGGGGTGCACTACACAAAGGAACTGGCTACTGGGGTAGCAGGGCACTTGCGGCGTGCACATGGTTTTTTTTTTTTAGGCTAGGCAGTAGTGCGAGGTGTCCTGATGAACTCATCAGTCGACCCTCTGGCAGGGAAATCAGGACGCGCACAGTTTAAAGACACTTCAGCTATCAAGGTATTAGCAGTAAATTTTCAGAGTGTTCGGAATAAAGTTCCTGAATTTACTGCCCTCCAGGACGTGTGTGGCGTGCAAATTATTCTCGGGACTGAGACCTGGCTGAACCCTGAGATTGGAAGTTCTGAAATATTTTGTGAGGGTTGGAACGTGTATTGGAAAGACAGAGTAGACACCGTGGGAGTTGGTGTCTTCATTGCAGCTGACAAAAATATTGTGTCTACTGAGCTCGAAGTAGTGTGTGACTGTGAAGTTATCTAGACACGTTTGGCAGAGCTAGGAGAAATAATGTTAATTATTGGGTGTTATTACCGACCACCAGGTTCCACCGTGACATTTCTAGAACCATTCAAAGGGAGTCTACACTCTGTATGCTATATTAGCCGGAGGCGACTTCAACCTATCTAGTATAGACTGGGATGTCTATGGATTCATTACAGTGGTACCGACAAGCCGTCGTGTGAATTACTTTTGGACACATTATCCGAAAACTGTTTTGAGCAGCTAAATCGACAGCCAACGTGTAATGGAAACATTTTAGATCTGGTAGCCACAAACAGACAAGACTTCATCGATGGTGTCAGTCTTGAGACAGGGATTAGTGATCATGATGTTGTCATTATGACTATGGTTACGGAAGTTAAAAAGTCGGTCAAGAAGGCTAGGAGAGTATTCTTACTAGAAAGAGCAGATAAGCAGGTGTTAGCATCCCACTTAGTAAATGAATCGCTTTATTTACTTCCGGTACGATGGACGTGGAAGAATTATGGGCAAATTTTAAACACATTGTAAATCACGCATGGGAGAAGTATGTGCCGAAAAAGTGGGTTTCGGACGGATAAGGCCCACCGTGGTTTAACAGCGCAATTCGGAGAATGCTCAGGAAGCAAAGACAGTTGCACTCGCAGTACAAGACAGGCAAAAGTATGAGGACAGGCAAAAGTTAGTAGAGATTCGTGCTGCTGTAAAAAGAGCGATGCGCGAAGCATACAACCACTACCACCGTCATATCGTAGCAAAAGGTCTTGCTGAGAACCCAAGGAAATTCTGGTCTTACATAAAACCGGTAAGCGATCGGTAAGCGCATTCTCGTATCGGTAATAATGATTTCCCTTCTGACAGAGAAGTTGCTGCACGGCTTTAGAAAACATCGCCCTTGCGAAACGCAACTTGCCCTTTTTTCACATGAGGTCTTACGGACCATGGATGAAGGGTATCAGAAGAATGCCATATTCCTTCCGGAAAGCGTTTGACTCGGTGCCCCACTGCAGACTCCTAACTAAGGTACGAGCATATAGGATTGGTTCCTAAAAATGTGAGTGGCTCGAAGACTTCTTAAGTAATAGGACCCAGTACGTTGTCCTCCATGGTGAGTGTTCATTAGGGGTGAGGGTATATCATCTGGCGTGCCCCAGGGAAATGTAGTAGGTCCGCTGTTGTTTTCTATCTACATAAATGATCTTTTGGATAGAGTGGATAGCAATGTGCGGCTGTTTCCTGATGATGCTGGGGTGTACGGGAAGGTGTCGTCGTTGAGTGACTGCAGAAGGATACAAGATCACTTGGACAGGATTTGTGATTGGTGTAAAGAATTGCAGCTAACTCTAAATACAGATAAATGTATATTAATGCAGATGAATGGGAAAAAGAATCCCGTAATGTTTGAATACTCCATTAGTAATGTAGCGCCTGACGCAGTCACGGCGATTAAATATTTGGGCGTAACATTGCAGAGCGATATGAAGTGGGAGTAGAATGTAATGGCACTTGTGGGGAAGGCGGATAGTCGTCTTCGAATCGTTGGGAGAAATGGGAGAAATTTGGGAAGATGTGGTTCATCTGTAAAGGAGACCGCTTATAAAACACTAATACGACCTATTCTTGAGTACTGCTCGAGCGTTTGGGAACAAGTGTGCCGGGACTTACTCCACTTCACTGCTAGTAGCGCCACGTCACCTTAACGCGGCTGCGCGTAGCGCTCAAGTATTGCACCACAATTTGGTGTAAAATTAAAAACCATTATTTTACTTAAAACTTTGTTATTACATATTTTAGTGTTACAATGTTTCAAAAATCAAGTCTTTATGTACCAGACTTAATAGTTAACATAGAAATGCTGGTTTAAGAGAAAAATAAGTGGCGCAAAATAGTAAAGCTAGAAGGCCAGAATTTGGTCAGAAGGTGCCTATAGAGCTTATAAATAGGTGATGCCATTTTCAAAACCAACGAACGATAATTAACACCGAAATCCACGTTTTTAGGAAAATTGAAAAGCGCCAAATATTGGACTTAGAAACGTAAATTTTTTTTATGTTTTGGTTCACACTAAAAATCATAATTGAGAGACCACGTTAAGCTGCCTCTTATAGTTTTTGAGTAATTAAGTAAGTACTAATTTTGTAATTTTGATATACCCAATTGTAGTTAATTAAGTACCTGTAATTTTAAGAATAGAGAATTTTGGGTTACGCAGATGATAAAACATAGCCAATAATAGAGCTGTACCAAATTTGAGAGTTGTAGTACTAATAACAACCAATACAAGCCAATACAAGTAAAGGTATGGTTCAGAGGTAATGATCTACCGATGGTTCCAGTGTAAAAATTGTAGAAGGTAAGGTTTTCATTGAAGGGAGCTGAAACTTTTCCTGTGCTTTCAAACAACCGTAACTGGATACATGTAAAAATTAAGAAGTTTCTGAATCAATTTATAACTATGATATTAAAGATTATGACCGAGAAAGCTGTCGTTCGGAGGATGCTGCAGTATGCAGAAAACCGTAGACAACGAATGTTCTCTCGGCCATCCTCTCCGGCACCTATATAAATATAGCCCGTGAGGCAGTAGAAAGGTTCACTTCGCACTGAGCCACTGTTGAGACCCATGTCTGTTAAACGTCGGATCGCGCTCTGCCTCGGATGACGTCAGAGCCGGACTATGAAGGATCGCGTATTTGCGGTAAAAACGGATAGTGAACCTGCGAGGACTGTACACCGCCTAACTAATTGTTAGTGTGCCGTCCGTGAGAATTATAAATTCGCGTGGCAAGTAGCGACTACTACTTCCAGTTTCGTGGCGAGCATTAATTTTGAACATTTATGTTGAACATTCAGTTGAATATTATTAGTCAGAGCGATAGACAATCTGGTAGGAACGTACCGTAGAGGTCACCTCTGAACTGCTAAATGTGCTGTTAGAATAGAAAGGTCTACTTTAAATTGAACACTGTGAATTTCCAGGTGTTGTTCGTGTAAGAAACTTTACTCAATACAAGTATTAACTTTAACTCTATACTTTTATTTAAAAGCATAGTCCCGATTCCGCTAAGTAGAAAGAGAATAGAAACTTTTCTTTCAGGGACTGGACCAGAATGTGGCCTCTCAGACTGGAAACTAAGGTCAGTACGTTTCCCTTCTCTTTCCAGCTGCCCACAAAATTTGTTGCCAGGCTCGCGTTAGAAGGACGGCGTACAATTACCAACGTCAAAACTATAACAAACATTAGTAATAAACTTTACCCGCTGCCCCAGAGCATGTGCTTCGATAAGTGCCGATGTGATAAGAAATACCACTCAATTCATTAAAAAAAGTTTGCACTACTTCATGGATACCAATGGTCATTAGCCGGCCGCGGTGGCCGTGCGGTTCTATGCGTTGCAGTCCGGAACCGCGGGACTGCTACGGTCGCAGGTTGAATCCTGCCTCGGTCATGGATGTGTGTGATGTCCTTAGGTTAGTTAGGTTTAAGTAGTTCTTCGTTCTAGGTGGCTGATGACCTAAGATGTTAAGTCCCATAGTGCTCAGAACCATTTGAACCAACCAATGGTCATCGCTTTGAACACCTTCTGTAAATGGACGGTTTTGCCACCATTATGGCCTTCGTTGACCTTCAAAGACCTTACTGTTTCACATCATTGGATACGTCTCGATAGTCGTATCAGAAAATAATTACCAAACTATATTATCCTATTTAAAAAAAACTAAGTTGACCTTCGTATCTCTGAAGCTACCCCACCTAGCAACTAGAAACCAATGCCATATTGTGGCCCCCGTTCTCCCATGGAACTTTTAAGATTTCCAGTTTTCCAAAGAGACTTTTAAATTATTTCATGAGCGTGGACGAAGAAAACCAAGGCCAACGTGAGAATAATTTCTTTTCACATGGCGCCTATTTTCAATGCCGATGAAGGCATCAAAGAGAAACCATGTAGTATTTTCATGACAAGAATACCGCATCACATTGACTTGCAAATAGAGATCCTTTGCTAAACGTCAAAAAGAAAGCACAAGACATAATGAGGAAAGTAGTGAATGGCCTGCGGAGTAGAAACAAAGTAGATCGCCAATTCCTTCCTCAGTTATACACTCCTGGAAATTGAAAAAAGAACATTATAAATTCATTGTCCCAGGAAGGGGAAACATTATTGACACATTCCTGGGGTCAGATACATCACATGATCACACTGACAGAACCACAGGTACATAGACACAGGCAACAGAGCATGAACAATGTCGGCACTAGTACAGTATATATCCACCTTTCCCAGCAATGCAGGCTACTATTCTCCCATGGAAACGATCGTAGAGATGCTGGATGTAGTCCTGTGGAACGGCTTGCCATGCCATTTCCACCTGGCGCCTCAGTTAGACCAGCGTTCGTGCTGGACGTGCAGACCGCGTCAGACGACGCTTCATCCAGTCCCAAACATGCTCAATGGGGGACAGATCCGGAGATCTTGCTGGCCAGGGTAGTTGACTTACACTTTCTAGAGCACGTTGGGTGGCACGGGATACATGCGGGCGTGCATAGTCTTGTTGGAACAGCAGGTTCCCTTGCCGGTCTAGGAATGGTTGAACGATGGGTTCGATGACGGTTTGGATGTACCGTGCACTATTCAGTGTCCCCTCGACGATCACCAGAGGTGTATGGCCAGTGTAGGAGATCGCTCCACACACCATGATGCCGGGTGTTGGCCCTGTGTGCCTCGGTCGTACGCAGTCCTGATTGTGGCGCTCACCTGCACGGCGCCAAACACGCATACGACCATCATTGGCACCAAGGCAGAAGCGACTCTCATCGCTGAAGACGACACGTCTCCATTCGTCCCTCCATTCACGCCTGTCGCGACACCACTGGAGGCGGGCTGCACGATGTTGGGGCGTGAGCGGAAGACGGCATAACGGTGTGCGGGACCGTAGCCCAGCTTCATGGAGACGGTTGCGAATGGTCCTCGCCGATAGCCCAGGAGCAACAGTGTCCCTAATTTGCTGGAAGTGGCGGTGCGGTCCCCTACGGCACTGCGTAGGATCCTACGGTCTTGGCGTGCATCCGTGCGTCGCTGCGGTCAGGTCCCAGGTCGACGGGCACGTGCACCTTCCGCCGACCACTGGCGACAACATCGATGTACTGTGGAGACCTCACGCCCCACGTGTTGAGCAATCCGGCGGTACGTCCACCTGGGCTCCCGCATGCCCACTATACGCCCTCGCTCAAAGTCCGTCAACTGCACATACGGTTCACGTCCACGCTGTCGCGGCATGCTACCAGTGTTAAAGACTGCGATGCAGCTCCGTATGCCACGGTAAACTGGCTGACACTGACGGCGGCGGTGCACAAATGCTGCGCAGCTAGCGCCATTCGACGGCCAACACCGCGGTTCCTGGTGTGTCCGCTGTGCCGTGTGTGTGATCATTGCTTGTACAGCCCTCTCGCAGTGTCCGGAGCCAGTATGGTGGGTCTGACACACCGGTGTCAATGTGTTCCTTTTTCCATTTCCAGGAGTGTATAACCATAACTATTTTGAACGCTACAATTGTTGTTGTGTTGTTGTTGTTCTAAAGTAATAACTCTCACAACTAATTAAAATGTGTGGAAATTATAGAATTCCAACCCACTACCTATATATATTACAAACTTATAGATATGACCACAGCCTTATTCTACAAGTCGTGTCACTGACATTACCATACAGTGTGTGAGATAATAAAACCGCTAAAACACACAGAATTACAGAAGAAACATAGACTGAATCACAATGTGAATCTAAATTTTATATTTGCAGTGTGACACTTCGGAATAATTCGAAACAGCGGACTCTGACAAGACCACCAGGCAGCCTGCAGCCTCTGCAGCGACGAAGACAGAACAGATTCGTTAAGGTGGGATTCCCATGCCGCGTTTGACGCATGCGGCAGCCGTTATGCGTCTGACGTAGTGCGGCTGACGCACAGCTGGCGATTCCTGTAGAGCGGCGGCCGCACAGTGTTTAGTTGGTCTGCTGTGTCTGTGCCAAAAGGATGAGTGAGCGCGATTTGGTGTTTTATATAATGTTAGAAGACGTTGAAGATGAAGAAATTCAGCGTCAGCTATGTGAGGGAAATGCTGAAACACTTCCGATTTACCTCACAAGAACCGAGGAAGGCTGTTTTGAACCACTCATCAATCGGCATTTGTTAACCAATGACCAGAAATTTAGAGAGTATTTCAGGTTGAACATAGCGCAGTTTAACTATCTTTAACATTGAGGTATGTACAATAAAATTTGTTTATGTGTTATTCCTTTATAAATAATGCACACAGTGTAAAAAATGAATATAGCAAAATACAAAAATATGAAACTAACACTTATCGCAGCATTAAATGGGTTCGTAAACTGGCGTTTCAGTCTCCGTGTTGTCAGATGGTGTGATGGCAGTGTTATCCACACTTGATGTCGTTGGAGTTGTTGAGTATAAGAAAGTACTCGGAGATGAAAGGCGCACGGAAGAGTAGTATTCAAATGAACTGCGTTTCTCCAAATCAATAAGCATCTGAAAGGATTTCAATTTGGCTTCATTGATCAAATTATGATTCAATTTTTTACGCTGCAGGCGATACTTTTAAAAAATAAATCGATGTCATCATCACGCTTTTCTTCAGTCAGTCTTTTCATCAAGGTTTCTCCCTTAACCCGCCGAGAATTCATCAACTCCATAATTTTTTCATTTTGTCCTGACCTTTTCCTGGGTGATCTGAACGACGCGATGCCTTCCACGTCTTCGGAAAAAAATTCTTTTTCTGACAAAGTCTGCGATGTCTGGCACACCTCTCTGTTACTCGGTTCACCGTCATATTGTGGGCTTTGCAGTTGATCTGCCTCAACGTCGGATATACTTCTGTGAAATACACTCCTGGAAATTGAAATAAGAACGCCATGAATTCAATGTCCCAGGAAGGGGAAACTTTATTGACACATTCCTGGGGTCAGATACATCACATGATCACATTGACAGAACCACAGGCACATAGACACAGGCAACAGAGCATGCACAATGTCGGCACTAGTACAGTGTATATCCACCTTTCGCAGCAATGCAGGCTGCTATTCTCCCATGGAGACGATCGTAGAGATGCTGGATGTTGTCCTGTGGAACGGCTTGCCATGCCATTTCCACCTGGCGCCTCAGTTGGACCAGCGTTCGTGCTGGACGTGCAGACCGCGTGAGACGACACTTCATCCAGTCCCAAACATGCTCAATGGGGGACAGATCCGGAGATCTTGCTGGCCAGGGTAGTTGACTCACACCTTCTAGAGAACGTTGGGTGGTAGGGGATACATGCGGACGTGCATTGTCCTATTGGAACACCAAGTTCCCTTGCCGGTCTAGGAATGGTAGAACGATGGGTTCGATGACGGTTTGGATGTACCGTGCACTATTCAGTATCCCCTCGACGATCACCAGAGGTGTACGGCCAGTGTAGGAGATCGCTCCCCACACCATGATGCCGGGTGTTGGCTCTGTGTGCCTCGGTCGTATTTAGTCCTGGTTGTGGCGCTCACCTGCACGGCGCCAAACACGCATACGACCATCATTGGCACCAAGGTAGAAGCGACTCTCATCACTGAAGACGAAACGTCTCCATTCGTCCCTCCATTCACGCCTGTCGCGACACCACTGGAGGCGGGTTGCACGATGTTGGGGCGTGAGCGGAGCACGGCCTAACGGTGTGCGGGACCGTATCCCAGCTTCATGGAGACGGTTGCGAATGGTCCTCGCCGATACCCCAGGAGCAACAGTGTCCCTAATTTGCTGGGAAGTGGCGGTGCGGTCCCCTACGACACTGCGTAGGATCCTATGGTCTTGGCGTGCATCTGTGCGTCGCTGCGGTCCGGTCCCAGGTCGACGGGCACGAGCACCTTCCGCCGACCACTGGCGACAACATCGATGTACTGTGGAGACCTCACGCCCCACATGTTGAGCAATTCGGCGGTACGTCCACCTGGCCTCCCGCATGCCCACTATACGCCCTCGCTCTAAGTCCGTCAACTGCACTTACGGTTCACGTCCACGCTGTCGCGGCATGCTACCAGTGTTAAAGACTGCGATGGAGCTCCGTATGCCACGGCAAACTGGCTGACACTGACGGCGGCGGTGCACAAATGCTGCGCAGCTAGCGCCATTCGACGGCCAACACCGCGGTTCCTAGTTTGTCCGCTGTGCCGTGTGTGTGATCATTGCTTGTACAGCCCTCTCGCAGTGTCCGGAGCAAGTATGGTGGGTCTGACACACCGGTGTCAATGTGTTCTTTTTTCCATTTCCAGGAGTGTATATTATAAAAATACAGGTAAATCAGTGTCAATAATAAAATGAAATAGGATAAAAAATAACTTAAACAGGCAAATTGTAGGCAACTTACACTCGCCTGTGATTCATTCTGTTTAAAAATTTTAACATATTAGCCAGTGGCCAATAATTTCCATTACTGGAAGCAGAACTTGCAATACTTTCTCCTTTTTTCTGCCTTTTTTGATCTGTGTCTTTTATAGTCCTCCATCTTTCTTTGAAGTCTTCAACTATAAAACACAATACAGTCAAATAATTATGTGTGTTAATATTCGTTAAATGTAAAAATAATAGTAGTTTTCAAAGTTATACCTATCTTATTTTTATTTTGTTGTTAGGTTTATGGCAACAGGGAAAACATTCAGATCACTGGCATTTGCATTCATAATATCTCCTTCTTACATCGGTAAAATCATACAAGTTGTGGTGTCAGTTTTAGGTATGAAGTTACTGCCAATCCTTTTGCCACCGATGTCATAACCAGTTGAAATCAAAATGTAAGGAATTTGAAGAAAAATGGCAATTTCCTAACTGTGTTGGTGCCATTGACGGAAAACATGTGCCAATTTTTCCCCCTGCATAGTCAGGCTCATTGTATTACAACTACAAACACTTTTCCTCTGCCGCCCTTCTTGCTGTGGTTGACGCGAACTACTAATTCATTTTCATTGATGTTGGGTCATATGGGAAAGAAGGTGACAGTGGAATTTTTGATAAAAGTAATATTGAGAAACTGTTTTCAAGTGGTAGGATGTTTCCTTCGCCTACTAAGCAGCCGGATTCGGACATAGTAGTGCCATATGTTTTTGTAGGCGACGAGGCATTTCGATTACATCCAAACATGATGAAACCTTTCTCTCGTTGAGTTGCTAGCACTGACCAAAAAAAAAGCTATTTGTAACTACCGTCTTTCACGAGCTCATAGTGTTTCTGAAAATGCCTTCGCTCTGTTAAGTAAAGTATTTCGCATATTTTATTCGTCGATCAGTCTGACTGATTTGATTATTGTTGCTTGCTGTTTACACAATTTACTTATTCTTAGAGAAGAATAACGAGCCTTATTTTGAATTAAACAGAAGTGAACCACTACCTACTGAATGTCTTGGACCGTTAGCAAGGAGTGGTGGTTATGCACACGCCGATGGATTTTTTGTGCGAGATTCATTTACAGAATACTTCAACATCCTTGCAGGTGCAGCGACAACACCGCGGCAAAGTGATCGCGTTAACAGAACACAGTAGGCTTCGAACTCCCTAGCGTTACTGAATAATCTTTAAAAATTTGTATGCACATTATAATAAATTCAACTTTTATAACATACATCAGGTTTTAGTATTCACTTTGTGTACACTTCATTATTGCAATAATAACTGAATATTATGTGGGACGATGCTACTTATTCTGGTTTATTACACTATGCTTTATTTGTCTGCTAACTAAGTAATAAATATTAGCAATAAGCAGAAAGTATAATGTACTTTTCTTACTTGTTCTTTCCACGAATTCCGATATCCTTCACAGTTGGTCCATGTAGACTGGTAACGATACATCGTAGATACAAGGAAATTCAGAAACCATTTCTACCAATTTCTCATCTTCCACCGCCGTGAACAGTACTTTTCCCTCGGACATGATGTCGTGTTCCCCTAGCGTCTACATTGCTCTCAGACCGGCTGGGCCGCAGCCGCACGCGGCCGTAGCGTCAGCTGCATGCAGCTGACGCCACATGGGACACAGTCCCGTCTAACACCATCTGGAGCAGTACAGTGCGGCAGACGCACAACGACGGCCGCATGCGTCAGACGCTGCATAGGAATCCCACCTTTAGGCGGCAATAAACGTGAAAACCCTCAGGACTATGTTTGAACACCGTAATATTCGGAAGATGGTAGAAGAAATGTTATCATCTGCCAAGGCCACAGCTGCTAGGCGTCTGGTGGTAAACGTTGCTTGGAAGCGTTCTGAACTCTACTCATTGTACTCATTCCGTTCGCATATGAAAACCGTATGCCTAACGGAAGCTGAATCGCAATTTCATATTTTCAGACGCACTTAGGCAGTCTAGTGCAAAAGTATTTTCGCGATAGAGCTCTAGTTTGGTTGTCCGTTTATGAACACTTTCGTACTCCATGGTGCGCCCCAATTTAGCGGCGCGGGTTCTGACTGCCGTCAAAGGCTCCTTAGCCGCTCAGATGTTGAAAATGCCTCTAAGCACTATGCAACTTAACATCGGAGGTCATCAGTCCCAAGACTTAGAACTACTTAAACCTAACTAACCTAAAGACATCACACACATACATGCCCAAGGCAGGATTCGAACCTGCAACCGTAATAGCAGCGCGGTTCCGGACGAAACCCTAGAACCGCTCTACCACAGCGGCCGGCCCGATCAGGTGTTTTCTGCGTCTTGCAGTGATGGTTTGTGATTGCGGCGCATGCTGCTGCTTTTGTTTTGGCTAGTATAATACTGTTCGCAGCTGCTGTGTGTGTTTGCATGGAAAAAGACAATGACATACTTGAGTGAAAGCTTCGGAGCACGTCTTCGGTGAAATCGCAGCCAAGCCATCTGACTTCGAAATATACCAACGGAGTTCTCAAGAACATACCCTGAACAGAGATTCCAGAATTATCAGAACTGTTTGTTTTGGAGACACCGAGTGTGGAAGGATGTGAGGACACATTTGCTGCTGGCGCAAGTGTCATAGTACTACGACAGAGGGATGCTCATGCAGCAAGTGAGTTGAGAATCTTTGAAGCAAATAATCTGCCATCGCGTTTAAAATATATCAGAATTTGTAATTGATATGTACACTTACCACATCTATCTTACGACGAAAGTCTTTTGTAATGAAAGGAAAGATTAAACTTCTTTTTCACTCACAGTTGTGAAATCCATCATAGTGTCACGAATATTTTCGACTGCTGGAGGCCATATTCACATATGTACTGGTTGTTTTGAATGTAATGAATCACATTTGTCTATGAAATTTCTACCATACTACACAATGAATATGAATAAAACCGACAATCTGCGGGAACGGATTCGTGACAGATAATGGAAGAAATATGTTTCTACGACGATGCGTCCGGAAATGCATCGTTGCCACGGTAGATGTCGCTGACTAATGACAGTTCCTCTAACCACGTGTGTTGCAGGCTTTGTGACTGACGAAACGTACGGTAAGCAGCATAATAGTCCACTACTCTCTTCGGGAACAAGCCGACATGGTGTCTGTGTGCGGCCAAGCAGATGGTAACGGTCGAGAGGTAGCACGACTATCCCAAAACAAGTACCCTCAAAGAAACCAACCACATTACGCAACACTTCAAGCCCTTTTTGGGCGTTTGTGTGATAATGGGTCTTTTGAGACAGACTAACATGGAGGAAGGCGGCGAAATATATTTTGTGTTCAGACATAATGACCTTTCTAGACTCTGAGAAGCTCATCTGCAGAAGCCAGCATGGTTTTAGGAAACAGCAGTCACGCGAGACACAGCTGGCCCTCTTTCTGCATGATATACAGCAGATTCTAGATACCGGCTCCCGGGTTGCTGCCATATTTCTCGACTTTCGAAAGGAGTTCGACTCAGTTCCGGACTGTCGCTTGCTACAAAAAGTGCGCACTTACGGTCTGTCCAATGACATATGCGATTGGATAGAAAGTTTTCTAACAGACAGGGAGCAGTATGTCGTCCTGAACGGGGTGACTTCAAAAGAAACAAGCGTAACTTCAGGTGTGCCCCAGGGCAGCGTAATAGGCCCTCTGCTTTTTACGATTTACATAAACGATCTGGTTGATCGTATTGACAGTGGCCTGAGACTGTTCGCCGATGATGCTGTAGTCTACAGGAAAGTAGTATCACACGAAAGTTGTGAACAAATGAATGAAGATCTGCAGAAAACGAATGCGTAGTGTAATGACTGGCAGTTATCTCTCAATATTAGTAAATGTAACCCACTGAGTATAACAAGGCGAAAATCCCCATTAATGTACAAGTACAAACTAAATGCCCAGTCTTTGGAAGCTGTAACGCCCGTCAAATATCTGGGTGCGACTATTCGAAATGATCTCAAATGGAATGATCAGATTACTCAAGTAACGGGTAAGGCGAACTCTAGATGGCCGTTTATTGGTAGAATCCTGAAACGGTGCAGTCCTTCAACAAAGCAAATAGCTTGCAATACGTTAGTTCATCCAGTCTTGGAGTATTGTTCGTCTGTATGGGCCCTTACCAGCTGGGTCAAGAGATTGAGAAGGTCCAAAGAAGAGCGGCAAGATTCGTGACTGGTAGATTTAGCCATCGCGAGAGCGTTAGAAATCCCATAGAAAGTTTGAAGTGGGACACCCTTGCAGATAGACGGCGCGCTAAGCAGACGGGGCTGCTCACTAAATTCCGAAATCCGATCTTCACCGAGGATGTAGAGCATATACAGTATTATTACAACCAACTTTCAAATCTCGCAATATCATCATTCAAAGATAAGGGAAATAAGAGCTCGTACTGAGACCTTCAGACAGTCGTTTTTCCCTCGCGCGATCCGCGAGTGGAAGAGAGTGTGTGGGGGGGGGGGGGGCGGAAATATGACTTAGGAGCGAATTGTGCCCTCCGCCACACACAGCTTGGTGGATAGCGGAGTATATAAGTAGATGTAGATGTAGAAATGTTTGTACACCGAATTTGGTGGATCGGGTTCTACAGGAAACTAAGATGAGCTATAGTACAAGCTCCAGGTAAGAGGGCCGCCAACATTGTGTGAACCAAAGGACGATTATGTGTATCCTGCACGACAACCTCTACTATGCCTGTCACCTGTAATACACAAGGAACACACAGCACATGGTGAGACGAACTGTCTTTCGTCAGTGCCGTCTACCGTGGCAACGACTCATTTCCGTACACATGTTCATAGGGCCTTTTTTTCCTCCGTTTTTTGTCAGGCATCCGTCTCTGCAGTTTGTCGGTTTTATTATTGTTAATCTGGTATTAAAACAGAAAAGGGCAATATATCTCCTCTCACAAAGAGAAAGAAACTGCAAAACCAACTTACCCAAACGTCAAGAATCGATAATATACTGCCCAATTTTGGGACGTGGGGTCAGATATCATAAACAGGCAAAATAGCATTTCAGTACCCTTGCCGTATTGTGAAAACATGATGGTGAAAACAAGTAATCAAGACACATTACTCGATATCACACAGTAATCAAACAGTATCCACAAGAAAAATGTATTTATTCTGATGTAGATACAAAACCAAACCAGTGACATTAATGAACCTTCAATCCTTTTTAGAGCTTGTTTTCTGTTGTAAGTCAGTGTTTCCAAAACAGACACTTCTCCTTCCTCTTACAAGTAATTGAATCTAGACTACAAGATGGATTAAAATTCAGAGCATCGCTTAAAATTTCGTTAACGAATTTCGTTCTGGCCGTTTGTAGATCGAATAAAGAGAATGACAAAAGAAAAATTATTTACCACAACTTTTCTCCAGTGACATCCGAACCTCCATCCTCAGGAAACAGCGCTTCAATTAGCGGACGTGTTACCGCTATGTCAAGAAGACACTGTCGCAACTAACTCTTATCTCGTTACTTCCATAGTTTCTAAGCCCGCCCGGCTAGACGCGCGGTCTAACGCGCTGCTTCCCGAACAGACGTGCCGGTCACAGGCAGGAATCCGCCCGGGCTGATTCGCATAGATGTCCGGTGTGCCGGCCAGCCTGTGGATGGTTTTTAAGGCGGTTTCCCATATATCTCGACGAATGCGGGCTGGTTCCCCTTTACCGCCTCAGTTACACTATGGCGGCGATTGCTGCGCACACACCGTTCCCATGTAGGCGTACACCAGAATTACTCTACCACGCAAATATCTAGGGCTATACTCGTCTGGCATGTAACGTTCCCGACAGGGTGAGGGGGTTGTCCACTGGGGAGGGGGGGGGGGGGGGAGGTTGTCCACTGGGGGCCGAACCGCACAATAATCCTGAGTTCGGTGTGGGGCGGCGGTGGGGTGGGTGGACTGCTGTGGCCTGTTGTGGGGTTGTGAACCTCTGAGAGCTACGGCAGGACGAAGCCTCTCCGTCGTTTCTAGGTCCCCAGTTTAATACATACATATACACACACATGGTTCCTAAGATAGATTACTCGAAACTTGAAAGAAGAAATCAGTCGTAGCTTAGGCGCCGAACATTGATCCTGCGCTCTAATAATGAATTTTACGTACTTATTGTCACATATTACATCAGAATCATTCGGAATATTTCGTCGAGATAACAAGGAAGTCTCAAGTGAATATAGACGGATAGATTTATTGTTGGAGGGAGTCCTCCATGAGAAAACAATTTTATGTTTTCTTGCACTTCCCAGGCATGCTTCCCGGAAGTTTCAGCATCATCTACTGGCTTTTACTTTCATTCTATTGCACAAGAAAAATACTCTTCACTACTTGTACCAATATAAGTTTGAGATTTTAGAGTAGTATTTAGAAATTTGAAAACCGAAGAGGTGGCACACCTTTTACCACACGTTGTGGTTTTCCTGATTTCTTCTGTTTTTAAAGCACTTGTTTTCTTCCATAGTTTTTCATGTAGAACCATATAGAACTTACTGTAGAAATTCTGTGCAGGCAAGTGTGTGTGTGTGTGTGTGTGTGTGTGAGTGTGTGTGAGTGAGAGAGAGAGAGAGAGAGAGAGAGAGAGAGAGAGAGAGAGAGAGAGAGAGAGAGAGTGAGAAAGAGAGTGAGTAGGTGAAATGGCGTGGGCTTTATTTATTTAATTACTTTTTTTTAAATGTGTGTGTGTCTGTGTGTGTGTGTGTGTGTGTGTGTGTGTATGTATGTATGTTAGAGAGAGAGAGAGAGAGAGAGAGAGAGAGAGAGAGAGAGAGAGAGAGAGAGTAAGTAGGTGAATTGGCGTGGGCTTTATTTATTTAATTGCTGTTTTAAAAAGTGTGTGTGTGTGTGTGTGTGTGTGTGTGTGTGTGTGTGTGTGCGTGTGTGTGTGGAGGGGCAGTCTGTGTGCTTATGGGTAACTGGTGGCAGACAGTTATTTGAGGGCAGAGAACAGAGTTCCGTTGTAGAGAGCTGTTCGCAGATTTATTATTTGTTCTTTTTCGACTAGCCCTTTTGTATTTGATACTTTTCTTTGATTATTTATTTATTTCGTGGCTGTTGCTGCGTTTGAGAATTTTCATGTCGGTATTGATGCCCATCGTGCTGTATGTTTCATGTCTGTAATGTGTTCAGCAAATGTAGAATGACAGCTACTACTTTTTAATGCGCTTCTGTGTTTTGTGTTTCTGGTATTAATGTTTCTGTTGTCTGTCCTATATAAACTGATCTGTAGTCTTGGCATCTCAGTTGGTAAATACAGACAAGTTGTGTTTGTCTGTGTTTATATTAGTTGCTCTTAATTTTCTCTATATTGGGCTATCTGTTCTGTGGGCTGTCTTAGCCCTAACAGTCCTAAACGTAAGATTTCGAAGAAGATAACTTTTCTACAAAAAACTGTGAAAGAAAACAAGTGTGATAAAAAACATTAAAAAACCAGGAAACCATAGCATGTGGTAAAAAGATATATACCAAACTGTTTTTTAAATTTGTAAATACTCTCTTGAAAACTTAAATTTATATGTGTACGTACACGTAGTAATGAGCATTTTTCCTGTTTAATAGAATTAATATAAAAATCCACTGATAATGCTGAAAAGTCAGTTAAAAACGTCTTGGAAACAGAAGAAAAGATACAGTTCACAGAAGTAGACAAGAACACCGTAAACAAGAGGCACAGTAGACCGCTCTCAATCGACTGCCATCGAGTCAGGTCGAGGGCTCCACTAGTAAATACCCTGTAAAAACGCATTCAAAGTTGAAGAAACCACCAATGGAAAGCAAATTAAAGGGTGAAGCTCTGCAGAGTCAGACACACGAAGAAAGAAGTTGTACTAGGTAGTGCGTTGAAATTAAAATTCACATTGACACGAGCGGCCGAGGAATTTGGTGTATCGTTTGCTTCCGTTCGGCGAATTAAGAGAAAATCGGAAAACGTTACCGTAGGTGAACTCTCGACGTTTCATAATCTCACAAGGAAAGGCCCAGAAGGTCAGTTTACGTCTAAATAAGCAATTCGGTCACCACGTAGTGAATAATTTCTACATCACGGATAAAATAAGAACCCTTCTTAAGGAAAACTCATAAAAAATTTCGTAGTTTAATAAGTTTTGAATGATGTATAAATACACTTTGCACAATTCATCCCACTCAAAGACTTAGGTGGAAGAAAACGGCGACTAACCGAAAAGGTCTCCAGGAACAAAGTAGTATCTGGGAAAAAGAAATTGCTTACTTAAAAAGTATCCGACAGTCCTATTGCCTATATGGACTAGACATACGTTCACACTTGCCGCACGGCATCGCACGATGGAGTGATAATTCGCTACTGGGTCTGTTGATACCTCTTTCGACGGTAAGCAGCATCCATGCAAGCGGGAAGGGTTTTCTACCGAAGGTTTCAATCTGACCAGGAAGGAGGGGATTATCATAATTACATGGATTTCTCAAATTATGGAAAGTGACTCGGAAGGAGATTAAAACTTAAACTTCCACCTCACACTGTACTACACTCCTGGAAATGGAAAAAAGAACACACTGACACGGGTGTGTCAGACCCACCATACTTGCTCCGGACACTGCGAGAGGGCTGTACGAGCAATGATCACACGCACGGCACAGCGGACACACCAGGAACCGCGGTGTTGGCCGTCGAATGGCGCTAGCTGCGCAGCATTTGTGCACCGCCGCCGTCAGTGTCAGCCAGTTTCCCGTGGCATACGGAGCTCCATCGCAGTCTTTAACACTGGGAGCATGCCGCAACAGCGTGGACGTGAACCGTATGTGCAGTTGACGGACTTTGAGCGAGGGCGTATAGTGGGCATGCGGGAGGCCAGGTGGACGTACCGCCGAATTGCTCAACATCGTGCAGCCCGCCTCCAGTGGTGTCGCGACAGGCGTGAATGGAGGGACGAATGGAGACGTGTCGTCTTCAGCGATGAGAGTCGTTTCTGCCTTGGTGCCAATGATGGTCGTATGCGTGTTTGGCGCCGTGCAGGTGAGCGCCACAATCAGGACTGCATACGACCGAGGCACACAGGGCCAACACCCGGCATCATGGTGTGGGGAGCGATCTCCTACACTGGCCCTACACCTCTGGTGATCGTCGAGGGGATACTGAATAGTGCACGGTACATCCAAACCGTCATCGAACCCATCGTCCTACCATTCCTAGACCGGCAAGGGAACTTGCTGTTCCAACAGGACAATGCACGTCCGCATGTACCCCGTGCCACCCAACATGCTCTAGAAGGTGTAAGTCAACTGCACTGGCCAGCAAGATCTCCGGATCTGTCCCCCATTGAGCATGTTTGGGACTGGATGAAGCGTCGTCTGACGCGGTCTGCACGTCATGCACGAACGCTGGTCCAACTGAGGCGCCAGGTGGAAATGGCATGGCAAGCCGTTCCACAGGACTACATCCAGCATCTCTACGATCGTCTCCATGGGAGAATAGCAGCCTGCATTGCTGCGAAAGGTGGATATACACTGTACTAGTGCCGACATTGTGCATGCTCTGTTGTCTGTGTCTATGTGCCTGTGGTTCTGTCAGTGTGATCATGTGATGTATCTGACCCCAGGAATGTGTCAATAAAGTTTCCCCTTCCTGGGACAATGAATTCACGGTGTTCTTATTTCAATTTCCAGGAGTGTATTTAAAATGAAGGGTTTACTGGAGCAAATGCTGGAGATGATCAAATATGTACAAGAAGGGTTTAGACTCGACTAGCGAGAGTCATAGTGATGAAAGCAATATCCCGCAGACGAAGATGAAAGTGAATCAGCTGACATTGCCAGATGAAGACCCGTGTTTAACGATCAAATTGTACGTTTTACATGGCAATTCTTCTAAAATATACCCACTTCCATTCCCTTATGTATACTCTTGCCGCCTCTAAATCCTTTGTTCGTCTGCTACACTGCAAAACCTGTTCTCCGTCCTTTCATTGCCCCCTCCCCCCTCCCCCCCTCCTGTCCACACATCACAGTGTTCTCCTCGGTATGCCTGAAGTGTAAAATTGTGTTCTGCTCAATGTGGATCCTCTGTAGTACCAAATCTGTTTGTAGGCAAAGAAAGAAGCTTCACCCTATAGATGAGTAAAGACCCCTAGTTCATAGTTCAGTCCGTACTCGGAAGTAAGTGGAAGACCACAGCTTTGCCAACCTTGACCTGCAATGTCATCCATTCCCATCTCTACCAGATTCCGTATCTAAAGTGCACGAGTGGCTCCGAGCACCCCGCGTGCTGGAGAGTAGGCGCACGTCGGCCCTAAATTAATTTGATTGATGGTCACACACCAAGTGTAAAATAGCTACAAGAGTTTCCCACTGATATTTATTCTCATTCCTGTAACTAGGCTAAGAGGCTAAACTGTAGACAGGGGCATCGTTCTCGACCGTTATGGCAGCCTATAGAACAAATTAAGAATAAGTGAGTATTATACGCAAGGCACCTTTACGACAGCTTCCCTCGCCATGCTCATTCAATCGTAACTTGAGTTCCATCAATAATCTTCTCAATGTCTATAAGATACAGAACACAAATCTTGCATCATAAACATCGCGTGCTGCAGAATCCTGAAAATGGGTATTTTCTCACACATTGTGGCACTAGTTTTATTTCAAAAAGGTGGAAATGAATTACTTTCAAGTCAATTAACCTTTTTCCATTTGGCGATTTAAAAGTTCGTAATAGAATCAAATTTTTTCTATCTCATTCATTTTATCAGCATAGCATGTTATTCGTTGGGACAATTCTTGTTTCTTGTAATAGAAGTTAAAGTGTATTATGTGCCAGACCTGTTATACTTTGGAAACCTCCTGCATTATACTGGTTTCACTTGTCGCGTTATCAAATCGTGGGCAATCAAAGAGTCTTATGAGCACTGTTGTAAGCATGCAGATTCAGATTAAGTTATCTACTGTATAATTATTGTTGTCTATCATTATTGTCGTTATATGATAACGACTGCGTCTCAAATCCTTGGTCGGTGAACATAAACACACCTCGTGGGATCTGCAAGGATTCATTACATTACTTGTCGACAATGAGTGTCAAGAGAATGCTCTCTTTATCAAATACATTACTCAAGTCAGTATTCTTTAAAAATATTTCACAGGACCAAAAGTAATTCAAAAGTGACCTAGTTATATCGCCATACGCTCGTTATATTCAGTAGCAATCATCAGAAGTCAAACTCTCTACCTCTCACTTTCCTTATTCGAAAGAGGCCGAATGATCTCGCACGAGAAATATGGCATTACCAATATGTGGAAAATGAATGAAAACAACGAGACACATGGATTTCATAACTGAAAAGCGCGTCCCGTGTGTCGAAAACAGAAAGTCGTCGATTCCGATTAGCACTGCAAAAGGCAACAGGCAGCTACTCGAGTGTTAGCTGTTAACAGATTGATATTTCCATATGTTCTGGTAGCGTGGAAACATTTTGAAGAAGACTTAAAGGTCTCCATAATAGGAACGCAAGCACAATTCATAACTGAAGCACCTAGCATAAAATATACCCGATAGAGTTTGCAAGCAATTATAAATTCTTTGGCTAGAGCAATCCTTACATTGTTGTTAACAGTCACTCCATCTACATTCATTCAATAATATAGCTATATACTACAATGGCTTTTCAGTGTTCGTATACAAATCCTCATCATTGTTTCGTCAAGATGGTAGTGATCTCGTAATTTCTGCTCGCATACTTTTTGTTGAGTTAAGATTTTATGACCTTTGGATGAAGTCATAACTTTAATTTTTGTTAGTATTCGAACATTTCTGTTAAGATCACTACAGCTGTCCGACAGTAGAGTAATAGCACAGTACAGCAACACCATGAATAACCATGTAGAATAGGAAACACTGTCTCAGAAAGTAGTTCTGATTATTTTTATCTGGTGTATATACCTGAAAGGTAGTTAAATATACAACAAGAAGGAAACGAGTTAGCTGAACGACTTATAGGACACTATCCATCAGATACCGTGCATCTATGATACTTATGAATATACAGGGTGTTTCAAAAATGACCGCTATATTTGAAACGGCAATACAAACTAAACGAGCAGCGATAGAAATACACCGTTTGTTGCAATATGCTTGGGACAACATTACATTTTCAGGCGGACAAACTTTCGAAATTACAGTAGTTACAATTGTCAACAACAGATGGCTCTGCGGTCTGGGAAACTCTATAGTACGATATTTTCCACATATCCACCATGCGTAGCAATAATATGGCGTAGTCTCTGAATGAAATTACCCGAAACCTTTGACAACGTGTCTGGCGGAATGGTTTCACATGCAGATGAGATGTACTGCTTCAGCTGTTCAATTGTTTCTGGATTCTGGCGGTACACCTGGTCTTTCAAGTGTCCCCACAGAAAGAAGTCACAGGGGTTAATGTCTGGCGAATAGGGAGGCCAATCCACGCCGCCTCCTGTATGTTTCGGATTGCCCAAAGCAATCACACGATCATCGAAATATTCATTTAGGAAATTAAAGACGTCGGTCGTGCGATGTGGCCAGGCACCATCTTGCATCAACCACGAGGTGTTCGCAGTGTCGTCTAAGGCAGTTTGTACCGCCACAAATTCACGAAGAATGTCCAGATAGCGTGATGCAGTAATCGTTTCGGATCTGAAAAATGGGCCAATGATTCCTTTGGAAGAAATGGCGGCCCAGACCAGTACTTTTTGAGGATGCAGGGACGATGGGACTGCAACATGGAGATTTTCGGTTCCCCATATGCGCCAGTTCTGTTTATTGACGAAGCCGTCCAGGTAAAAATAAGCTTCGTCAGTAAACCAAATGCTGCCCACATGCATATTGCCGTCATCATTCCTGTGCACTATATCGTTAGCGAATGTCTCTCGTGCAGCAATGGTAGCGGCGCTGAGGGTTTGCCACGTTTGAATTTTGTATGGATAGAGGTGAAAACTCTGGCGCATGATACGATACGTGGACGTTGGCGTCATTTGGACCGCAGCTGCAACACGGCGAACGGAAACCCGAGGCCGCTGTTGGATCACCTGCTGCACTAGCTGCACGTTGCCCTCTGTGGTTGCCGTACTCGGTCGCCCTACCTTTCCAGCACGTTCATCCGTCGCGTTCCCTGTCCGTTGAAATTTTTCAAACAGATCCTTTATTGTATCGCTTTTCGATCCTTTGGTTACATTAAACCTCCGTTGAAAACTTCGTCTTGTTGCAACAACACTGTGTTCTAGGCGGTGGAATTCCAACACCATAAAAGTCCTCTGTTCTAAGGAATAAACCATGTTGTCCACAGCACACTTACACGTTGTGAACAGCACACGCTTACAGCAGAAAGACGATGTACAGAATGGCGCACCCACAGACTACGTTGTCTTCTATATCTTTCACATCACTTGCAGCGCCATGTGTTGTTGAAAATTGTAACTACCGTATTTTCGAAAGTTTGTCCGCCTGAAAATATACTGTTGTCCCAAGCATATTGCAACAAACGGTGTATTTCTATCGCTGCTCGTTTAGTTTTTATTGCTGTTTCAAATATACCGGTCATTTTTGAAACACCCTGTAGCTAAACGAAAACATTTGAAGCTGATTATTATGGTCTTAGGACAGTTACTGGAACAGAAGAAACAATTATGGCTGGAGGGGTGCTGCTGGAAATAATTAGATATTATTAATTTGGTAAAGATGCCCAACAGTGTGAATATAGCAACTACTTTTTACCTCCATGAAGAATATTGGGCTGGATTCTGTGGCCGGCCGCTGTGGCTGAGCGGCTGTATGGCCTTCCATCCGGAACCGTACTGCTGCTACGGTCGCAGGATCGAATGCTGCCTTGGGCATAGATGTGTGTGATGTCCTTGTGTTAGTTAGGGGACTGTACATCTCAGATGTTAAGTCCCATAGTGCTTAGAGCCATTTGAACCATTTTGGATACCGTGGGTGGATGAACGGTAAAAAAAATCAGATCATGGTAAGTATTTTAAATATCATAGAACAGGAGAGCAAAATCGAAAAATAATCATAGAAGGGATCTTTTTTGCCCCATAACTGTTGAACATAGCCATTGCAGTAGCCAAGCAAACCATGAAAGAGACAAAGAAAAGAAATGAAATTCGTTGGTATAGACGCAAGTGGTGGTAAGGTCTTCTAGGACCAAACTGCTGAGGTCATCGGTCTATAAGTTTACGCACTACTTATTCTAACTTAAACTAACTTACGCTAAGACAACACATACACACACGCATGCCTGATGCCCGAGGGAGGACTCGAACCTCCGACGGGGAGACGTAAGTGCATGATATTTTATGACAACATTTCGAAAGTCGTAATTTCAGAAAAAGGAAATAAGTAAATTGTAGACAATACTCTGATAGATAAAGGAGGAATTTGAAAATACAGAAGAAGAATATGAGGTACTGCCAAACAGAATAGATACAGACAGCACTAAATGTAAACAAATAAGCAGCCTGACTACCTTGGCGGTACAGTTACGGGACGTATTAGCTGTTTAATGCAAACAAGATGAAGAATGGATTCAGTGCGGAAATAGATACGAAAGAAAAGGTGAATCGAAAATTTGAATGTCACTGAAAAATCTCCAGTACTAGCTGGATGGAAGGTAAAATAAATCATGAAATGCTGCCAGATGTAAAAGTTTCTAAAGTCTCATAAACGAAATGGAAATAAGTAAAACGAAATTAATCGGACAAATCATTGGACATGTCACTTCTCGTAGAAATACTCGTGTATTTGGAGTCAAGGTATTGGGAAAATAGTAAATGTAACTCCAGAGAAAAGTGTATTGTGAGATAAACCTGGTATGCAATATATATCAGACAACATACATACCCACATCTACATGACAAACATAATGTCGTAACTCCTGCTCCAAAGAAGGCAGGTGCTGATGTGTGTGAATACTACCGAATCATCAGGTTAATCAACATATACTTGTACATCTGCATAAGTAATCCGTAAGCCACCGTATGGTGCGTGGTGGAGGGTACCCTGTACAGCTACTAGTAATTTCTTTTCTGGTCCACTCGTAAATAGAGCGACAGAAAAACAACTGTCTATATGCCTCCCCTACAAGCCCTTATCTCTCTAATCTTATCTTCATCAGTAATAATTGCAAAATACTGTCAGAAATTATTTACAGAAGAATAGAGATATGTGTGCAAGTCGATCTCGGAGAAGATCAATTTGGGTTCTAGAGAAATGTAGTAAGCCGCATGGCTATATTAACCCAGCAATGTTTCTTAGAAAACTGACTATAGAGGCAAACAAACAATTATAACATTCCAAGTATAAAACTTTCACTCAACACCGGAGTGTGCACTGATATGAAACTTCTGGTAGATTAAAATTTTGTTCCGGTTCGAGACTTGAACTCGGGAACACTATCTTTCGCGGGCAAATACTCTAGTGACTTTTCCTTTATATAAAATTTTATTAGCAAAAACTAAAATGGGACAATAGAGAAACGTATTTACAGCATAATGTACTTTATGAGGTATGGAAGGGAAGAGTAGAAATTAGTGGAGCTATACATCCGTCCATCAGCGGAACCCGTGGACATGGAGGGCAGGGGTCGTGATTGAGGTCTGACCACGGTGCCCCAGAACCTATGGGTAGCAGGATGCATAGGATGGGAATGCGTGTGGTAATTAGGGTTGGGTGAGGGAGACTTCCTATCATTTATTTAATCCTAATTCAGTGGATATGGGAGAATAGGTTAAAGTGTCATGGCCGTGCCATATGTGGGCTGCCTTGTATGGGTGAAGACGTGCTCGTCTTTGTACTTCCTCAGAAGGCAGGAACGAAAACTGCAGATGCAGTAATAAGAGAGAGAGGAGACGTCATAGGGGGAGGGGGAAGGGGAAGTGGGGATAATGCCCAGGGCATCCCAACTTTACGGAGGTGACATGAATACTCCACAAAATAGTGGGCAAACAGGCTCCGGTAATTGGGTCGTCGTTTCAAGTCGACGTGGGCATTCTGTCATCTGCACTCAAACCCGAGACCTGATTTGTCGCCTTCACCGTAGATGTTGTTGGGCGTCCAATCTTTGATCCAGAGTATGACGTTGATTGTGGTAGCTGAGAAGTATATACCTCAGGAATGCGACGAAAGCAGGTTTAGCTCCCAGACGTCTAGGTTTGATGGGCATGTGAGGCTATGGATGTCCTCGTCGAGGTGTTGGCAGGCAGCACACAACGGGGTGTCAGCTAACCCAGTTGCATGTAACTCCCGTTGTGTCGGAATTTTAGGACTGGCAACCAAGTACCATTTTGCTGTAACGTATGTGGGGAGGTAAACTTGTGGGATATGGCGCCATACTTTTGACCAACGGATCGTAGGGTACATCGGTTTGACGAAGTTGCATGACACTCGACATACCAGTGTTAGATAGATGCCTTTGACCTTTGGAGGACGCGTGGTCGGGAGTGCGGGATGCATGTAACTATAGGCCACAATGGAGGTCCCTGTACGTGACAATGAGGTATGAATGCTACCAACTGGCACAGGTGGTAACATGGTCGCTGGCATGAGGACGTCCAATAAACTGAGCGTAAAGGATGCTTCCGGTCCAGTCCCTTGTTTACGCGTCGTTGGTATATACAGAGCATGAGCCCTGTGCTGTACGTTGAGTAGACCATGTCCTCCCTCACTCTGCGGAAGAGCAAGCGTTTCGTAACGGACCTTAAAGATTATTCCCAACGTCACATAGCAGCCGAAGGCCACTTGCAAACAAAGTCCAGTCGTGTGCAGTAAGTGTGCACCAGTTTCGAAATAACATGGCGAATGAGATAACTGAGCTACCCAAGAACGACTCACGACAAGTCCTCAGAATTAGGAGATAAGACACTGGAGGAATTCCAGTTGTGAGGACGGGTTGTCAATCGAGCTTGGGTAGCACAGTCGGTCACGGCACTCGACACATGATTAATTTTTTGTTTTTCACTATCGGGCACCACCACACGTCGTGACCGGCCCATGTTTTACCCCAGTCACATTGCCCCTCTTTCCTAGGACGGTACTTACACAGCGTCTTCGACAGAAGATTTTAATTGTGTCCTGCGTCCCAAGGACCAACTCCCGCGCTATACACCTTGTCCAGATCTGAGTATGAGGATTCACGATCTTTACTGGACTGCCGGCGGCAAGTCGCAGCGACGTTGGCCATCTGTAATCCACATCACTCCCCCACACAACTCGACATTTTCGTGGTGGCTCCTCTGCGCAAAACCTGCAATCCGCAAGACAGTTACGCAGTTTGGCTACGACATGGCTATGCGGTGCTGAAGGCCCCATCGCCTGACACACAACGACAACGGCACCGAATCAACCCTTACATACTATTCTTGACAAAGCGCCGATCAGAAGGTGTAATAGTCCGCGGCGACGACGCGACTGAACGCCTACAGATGTCCGCACCATGCGCCACATCGTGGCGGACATGCGCCGACGGCGCCGACAGTTGATCACATGCCCTACGACTCAAGTCGCAGGAGAGCTTCTGTAAAGTTTGGAAGGTAGGAGACGAGGTACTGGCAGAAGTAAAGCTGTGAGTACCGGGCGTGAGTCGTGCTTCGGTACCTCATTTGGTAGAGCACTTGCCCGCGAAAGGCGAAGGTCCCGAGTTCGAGTCTCGGTCGGGCACACAGTTTTAATCTGCCAGTAAGTTTCATATCAGCGCACACTCCGCTGCAGAGTGAAAATCTCATTCTGGATTCTTAATCATGATTATACCGATACTGTCGTTGCTTATTGCATCAGAAGAGATTCTCATTATTGCTTTTCTTGCCGTATTTATTGTTACATGTTTTAGATGGAAGGTATCGTTGTTAGTTATCCTGTTTAGGGATTCTTGTGGACGGTAATTATCAGCCGTGCGGGTATTCAGAGGTGCAGAAAAGAATTCATTTAATTCGTTAGCTGACACATGAAAAGTAGTTTCCGATTTTGCCTTTCCGACCCCCAAGCTACGGAGATTCTTCCACAGAGTCGTGGGCGTCAGATCGCTGTATACAAGAGAGCGAGCGTGCCTGATTTTAGCATTGCGAATTCACTGTTTCACTCTGTTCCGTAGCTTTCTATATTCTTCGAAACGCTCAGGTTTCGGATATGCCTTGAAATGCCTGTGGACAGCATCCCTATTAGTCATCATTTGACGTAATTCAGCTGTCAGCCATGGAGCAGGAGATTTTTCTTACACGGGCTGTGCGCACAGGTGCATGTTTGTCATAGAGGGCAGTGAGTTTATCACCACGTTCATTAATTTTGCCGTCGATTGTAGGTTCTCTGATTATTTGCTGCCATAAGATTTCTGAGCAATCGGCTGTTAGAGTGTCAAGGTCAATACTTTTCATGTTCCTACAAGTTATGTAACGCGATTTGATCCTTGGGGACTGCACAGAGTTGGCCAGGAATATTACATCATGTGCTGAGAGGCCAGGGGCCGATGATTGACCAACATCTCTTACTTTGTCAGTCTATTTCGTTGCGATCTCGTCTATAAGAGTATGACTGTGCGCCGTATGGTGTGTAGGTTGTAATGGAAGAATGTTCATGCTATTGCAACTAAACAATCTTCTTAGGTTTATTGCGGAGGGAATGTCTCTTAGCAGGTCTATGTTCAAGTCACCCATTACGATGACATGTTCCTATTGACACTGAAGTGAATGTAATTCCGACTGGAAGGAACCCATTGAGCTTATTTTTGGCGGCTTGTACACGACGCCAGTCAAGAATTTCCGACTGTGTATATTTATTTCAATGAACATGAATTCAGCCTCTTTTTCTTTAGCAGGATTTGATGTACATAAGACTTTCGCTTTGAGATCTGTTCGTATATACCCGCCGACCCCCAACACCTCGCTTTTTTGATCTGTCTGCCCTAAGAAATGTGTACCCTGGGAGATGAATAGATGCAGAGGATATGTGTGGTTTCAACCACGTTTCGGATAAGAGGATTATGTGGTAGTTTAGTTGGTTGAAGAGGAGGCTAAGTTCTTCGTAATGCGCAGGTAATGACTGAATGTTGCAGTGCGCTGCTAAAAGCTCGGACGCGTTCCGCTGAGCAGCCTGGAGTAGGGTGGCAGACTGATTTGTCCCTTTGTTAGGCACTACCTGCCGCGAGGGGCACTGGCCGGTGTTTCCGCCAAGTGACATAATACAGGGGTGTCCGAGATTTTGCGCGCCCTGTTTGTGACTCCGCGAGTGCCGATAGAAAGTCGACTGCAAGAGATTTCCTGAGGTTGCGGGACTATAGAAAATGGATTAGTGGTATTCGGTGCAAGGAGAATATGACCTAAATGGTGACGGCTGTGTGTCACTGAGTATCCTATGTCGTAAGAGGAGAAATGTAATTAGCGTATTTGAAACAGGTGGAAATAAGGGAAAGGGGAGTGATTTATGAGGCTGATGCTGCCAGCAGAGAGAAGTAAGCTTAATATTTAATAGATTATCGTAAGAAGCTAGAATTAAATTGAAATTTACTAGAGTGATACTGGTAGTGATTGTCGTAGGAAGGTACAATTAGATTTAAATTTGCTAAAATGATACTGATAGTGATTTTTGTTATGAACAATTTAAACCGAAGAGATGGTTGACTAATGAACTAAAGGAGAGACTATTAATTGCAATAGAACTATTACAGAATGGAAGAGAATAAACTGAGAAAATGAAAATAGTATTAGCAGTAACTAAAATTAAGCAATGGCTACAGCTACAGATACAAAAAAAATAGTAAAAAGTTAATACAGTTACAAAAACAATTAGTTGAAGGTACAAATAATTAAGAAGTTAACACAATTACAAGACTATATCTGAGTATAGGACTGTTACAATTTGCAAATGGTGTTATGTTTGACTTTTGGCTCGAGTAGGTTCACTTAATACTATTTAGTTCTGTCATGTTTGTCACTGTCTTCTTTCCAGCTGCAGTCTTAATGATTACTCTGCCATCCTGAGTCCACACATTCTGAAAACCGAAATGGTATATGGCACTGTTTAAAATCTTTAGCCGCTCGTGTGTCAGATCTTCCCTTATTGTAAGCCCTGTCCTTGCTAACTTCTTCTTCTGGGTAAAGATCTCAGCCCTTTTTCGGTACGACACAAATTTAATTATTATTAGACGAGGTTTGGTAGCACCTGGTAGTTTTCGTCCCACCCGATGGCTCCTGTCAATGTCTGCCTTGGTCACTTCAACGCCTAATTTTTCACGCGCAACCTGTATAAGCAGGTTGTCCTTGTCTTCTTCTTTATTTTTTGCTACTCCAAACAGTCGTAGACTATTTCGCCTTTGGTACTGTTCTAGCTCGTCTGTTGCGGCAGATAGTTTCACTTCCAACTCTCGTGCCTTTTTCTCGTATTCAGACACAGACTTTTTAGTGCTGTAATTTCGGCAGTATTGGCCTCAACAGCTTCACGCATTTTGGCCAATACTGCTACCGTTACAGTATCTGATATAGTGCCTGCTATCAGATCGAGATTGTTTTTATCGCGAAGCGCAGCGTTTACCTCAGAGCGGACCAGCTCCGCTATACCGGGAGACGCGGCCACACCTTCCGCCAGGAGCAGGCCCGCCGCACCTGCTGCTTCCCCGCTGCTGGACGCGCTGCTATTGACTGTTCTGTTTACCATTTTCTCGAAGATATTGGCGGAGCACAGAAAGAAAAATAGCACTACTGCACAGAACACTGTTGTTTACTCGATTTCTACTTGTACTAGACAACACCACCTGCGAGAACACTTTCGAATTCGACTAAATTTCGCGAGCCGAACTTAACACGTGTTACACTGCAGCCGCCATGTCACAGGAACTAGACTAAGCTTTCTCTTCAGCACGCGGTGCTCTCGGAGCCACTGGAGCACTTTAGGGGGAATCTGGTCAAGATCTGAATGGACAACATTGCAGGAAAACTTTGTCAATGCTGTAGTCAAACTTCCGGGTGTGCACTGAACTACACGTCTACATTCACTTCATACTTTCTTGTTACATCGATGGAATACTGTATTGCGAACGATTCTCATTTAAGAGGTTACAGTGAATATGTAAAATTCATTGTTAGAGTGCAAGATGGATATTCGGCGTCTAAGCTACGACTGCTTGCTTCTTTCAAGTTCCGAGCAATTTACAAGGTTTTCCCGGAAAGTATGTATCGCATTTTTTTTTCTCAGCAGAAAATGATGCAACCAATGCGAAAAGTTACGTATGTATTATCTGGAGTCTCCTGATCGAGGGCGCCAAGATTCCATCACTTCCAACAGACAGCGTAGCAGACATTTTCAAAACGGCGTCAGTAGGTTATGTACGTTACAAGTAACGTGCGGTTATTGAATCTCTCACTGCAGAAAAAGAAACCGTGAGAAATATTCACAAACGTTTGTGTAAAGTCTGTGGAGCATCTGACATCGACAGAAGTACAGTTAGTCGCTGGGTACGGAGAGTGAGGTCATCAGAAGACGGTCCGGCGGAGCGCCACGATTTGCTGCGGTTGGGGAGACCGTCCACGGCTGTCGCGTTTGAGATGTTGTAGCTATATGATGTTACCATTCGCGAGGACAGAAGCATTACGACTTGGCAGTTGGTGCTGCATCTGTCAATCAGAAAAGGAAACGTGGATGCAATTATCCGCACTCTTGGATGTTCAAATGTGTGTGCAAGATGGGTCCCGCGGTGTCTAACGGTGGATCACAAATCGTTCAGAAAAAAACATTTGTCTTGATTTGTCGCAACGTTTTGAAGCTGAGGGGAGAGGCCTTCTTGTCCCGAATTGTGACAGGTGACGAAACCGGGTTGGGTTGGATTGGATTATTTGGGGGAGGAGACCAAACTGCGAGGTTATCGGTCTCACTGGATTAGGGAAGAAAGTGGCCGTCAACTTTCGAAGGAAACATCCCGGCATTTGCCTGAAGCGATTTCAGGAAATCCCGGAAAACCGAAATCAGGGTGGCCGGACGCGGGATTGAACCGTAGTCCTCCTGAATGCGAGTCCAGTGTGTGAAACCGGGTTTCACCATTTTGAGCCTGAAACAAAACGACAGTCGATGGAATGGCGCCATTCCCTCTCGCCACAGAAGAGAAAATTCAAAGCAACTGCTTCCACCGGTAGGGTCATGATCAGTGTTCTGAGACTGTGAAGGTGTGATTCTCATCGATGTGATGCCAGGAGGCGATATCATTAATTCAGAAGCATGTATCAACACATTAATAAAACTCAAGCCGCGCTTCCAGCGACTTCGGATCCACAACAACCCAGCAGATGTTTTGCTGCAACACGATAGCGCTTGGCCCCACACAAGTCTGAAGACTACTGAACGCATTGCAAAACAAAACATCCACGTTACAGCATTGACCTAGCTCCCTCGGACTTCCACTTCTTTGGGCCATTAAAGGATCTCATTCGTGGAAGACATTTTGAGGACAATGAGGAGGTGATTCATACACTCAAGCACTGGGTCCGCCACCAGAACAAGAAGGTACCAACACGACATACACGCCCTTGTTCCGCGCTGGAGGAAGACCACAGAATGGATTGAAGGTCACGTGAAAAAATAGGTTGTGTGGAAAAAGCACCAGTCTTTCTCGTATGTAATTCTCATTATGTTCAATAAAGAAGTATTGAAGAAAAAAATGCGGTACATTACTTTTTGGGTAACTCTCGTATCATACGCAACATGGTAGTAACGACAGAAGTCTTGCGATAGCAGTGCCCCGTTGGCATAGCTGTAACCCACCCGCTGAATGATTCGCTACCTACTAAAAACGGCGGTTTGAATATCGCTGGAGAAATTTTCTGGTGAATAATTGTTTCTCGTTTTCTTAATTCGATCTGCAATTAGCCAGAACGAAATTCAGTAACAAAATCTTAAAGAAAACTCCGCGTCTGTAGCCATCTTACAGCCTCTATTCGGTAACTTGTAGGATAATGAGATGTGTCTGTTTTGGAAACACTGATTTACTACAAACACAATCTCTGAAAATACTTAAAGGGATCGTTAATGATAGTAATTTGGATTTTGTTCGTTATTCAGCTAATTATCACCCAAGACAAATGTTATATAACGCACTGAGTAGCACTGGTTTGCGTTACATGTGAAGGTGAAATATGTATGGAATATCAGAATTGCACGCTTATTCATGTCTTTAATTTTATATCTGCATCAAAATACATATATTTTCCTTGTGAATATTATTTGATTACTGTGCGATATCGAATAGTTTATCTATCGATTTTTCTCATACTTATATTATCCACATAATATTTTCACAATAAGGCGAAAGTCCTGAAATGCTATTATACTCGTTCGTGACTCCTGACAGCACGTATCGAAATTCCTCACTATATTATTGCGTCTTGCCGTTTGGGGTAGTTGATTTTGCAGTTGCTTTCTCTAATTTAATTTTATGGCAAGTTTTCTCGTTAACAAACGTGATTGGTTCCATTGAAACCAACTAGTACAAATGTAAATACGTCCTCTAGCACTTGAAAACAGTAGTGACTACATGATGAATTTCACACCTGTCACTGAAAAAAAAGTTTACATTTTTCTTTCATTGCGATTGGAAAATTGTGGTAAGTTCCTGTGGGACCAAACATCTGAGGTCACCGATCCCTAGGATTACACACTACTTAATCTATCTTAAACTAACTCACGCTAAGGACAACACACACATTCATGCCCGAGGGAGGACTCGAACCTCCGACGGGATAAGCTGCTCTAACCGTGGCAAGACGCAACAGAATGCCCGGCTACCCCGTGCGGCTTTCATTACAAAAGACTTTCGTCGTACGATGTATTCGATAAGTGAATATGTAAGTAGGCTGGTAGGCTGTTTAGGTTTTTTTATTGGTAATGCCGCCGCTCTGTATAAAAATCACTGGCTGTGCCGTGTGCAGTCTGTGGCTGGTTTGCATTGTTGTCTGCCATTGTAGTGTTGGGCAGCGGCAGCTGGATGCTAACAGCGCGTAGCGTTGCGCAGTTGGAGGTGAGCCGCCAGCAGTGGTGGATGTGGGGAGAGAGAGGGCGGAGTTTTGAAATTTGTAAGAATTGATGTCATGAACTGATATATATATATATATTATGATTATTAAGGTAAATACATTGTTTGTTCTCTATTAAAATCTTTCATTTGCTAAGTGTGCTTATCAGTAGTTAGTGCCTTCCGTAGTTTGAATCTTTTATTTAGCTGGCAGTAGTGGTGCTTGCTGTATTGCAGTAGTTCGAGTAACGAAGGTTTTTTGTGAGGTAAGTGATTTGTGAAAGGTATAGGTTAATGTTAGTCAGGGCCATTCTTTTGTAGGGATTATTGAAAGTCAGATTGCGTTGCTCTAAAAATATTGTGTGTCAGTTTAAGCACAGTTATGTATAAGTGTTCTAAGGGGACGTTTCATATGTCGACCCTTACCCAAGGATACCTCACTGGAATCTTCTGATTTTTTCTTGTAGTTTGTGTAGTTAGTGTAGCCTTTGTTTATTGCTAGCGCGTAATCATAGAGAGAATTTCCTTTGTAGTTGCAGTCTTTCATTGTTGTACAGTAAAACAGTTGTGGCATGCATGTAGATTTGCACCAAGTATTTCGCAGCTTCACTTGCAATTCACTAGATATTATTTTCAGTGCTATGTTAATGTGTTCTCTTATTTTTGCTCTTCAAATTGTGCTTTTATGTGTTATCGTGTGAAATATTGTGACAATAATGGTGTGTGAAAAACGTAACACTAGGCTCCAAAGTAAACTGAGAAATAATAGTGACGACGAGCGTCGCCTATCAGCACCACTGTGTAGTGAATTAACAGACAATCGAAGTAGTAATTTGGTAATTGTACATAGGGAAATGGAGCGGGCGGCAAATAATGGTGTAGACAATGAAACAAGTAGTGAACAGGGAACAATTATCGATCGATCAGTCGGCAACAGCTCGCCTCAGGAATCCGAAACGACAGAACACAATATTGCAAATACTGTAGAATTAGGTTATGGGTCCTCACTGTTTTCTCAAATGAGTCAAGACACATTTTCTGCCTGTCAAAATGTAAATGTTGTCGGTGAAAATGCACTGCCAAAAAGCATAGAAAAACAGATTCCAGACACTAATACATTATTATTGCAATTAATGCAACAAATGGAACAAAATCAGAAGCAATGGGACAAAAGCTTCAAAAGTTAGACACAATGGAACAAAATCTTCAAAAGTTAGACACAATGGAACAAAATCAGAGACAAACACAGCAAAAGCTTCAAAAGTTAGACACAATGGAACAAAATCTGAGACAAACACAGCTAAAGTTAGTCGCAATGGAGCAAAAGCTTAAAAAGTTAGACTCAGTGGAACATACGCTTGAACAAACACGTGAAGGTTTAACTACTGAATTACATAAAATCGAATCGAAATGTCAGAAAGTCTGTAATGACGTAAAAACACAAATTTGTGAGCATTTCCAAGCTATTTTTTCGCGGCATGAAAATGCATTACAGAATCAGGAAGCAGCCATAAAAGAACTGTAAACAATTGTTCATGAAAATCATGAGACCTTGCAAGCTAAAATTGACTCAGTTGCATCTACCGATTCGGTTACGCAACTTGCAAAAACTCAAGAAAACTTAAAGGACACAGTAGGTACTCTGAAAATTGATTCAGAAAGACACATGGAGGACATTAGTTCATAATCAGAGAAAGTAGTTGAACTTTCGGATAAGCTAAATAATTTATCTACGAAGGTAGATGATAATCTGAATGACACAAAACCGGTAGTCTTTAATGACACAGAAGAGTTCGAACAAATTAGGAAATTCAAACAAAATCAAAATCATATTAATACGCAACACCAAAGAGAAATCCGGGAAGTACAAGATCAGCTGACACAGGTAATACTAGAATTACGTATTTCAGAGGACTCTCGCACACCAATACGGGAAGAGGGACATAAAAATACGGAACTGCCACAAAATAATAACACAGGGCACTTTGGAGATCATGAAAGAAATTGGCAAAGTACACCGAATTTTGAGATGGAACCGCCGAAACGACGTAACAATGACCGACATGCGACCCGCCGACACGATGATTTTGACTATAAGCTGTTCATTACTACACGTAAATTCAAAACATTTAAGAATTCTGGCAACGACATTCATCCACAAACGTGGCTTCATCAATTCTCTCATTGTTTTCCTCCCAACTGATCATTGGAGGACAGATTAGAATTTATGTGTGGCTACTTAGAGAATGAACCAGCTATAAGAATGCGATCGGTCATTCACGATTGTCACAGTGAAGGAGAATTTTATCACGCCTTCCTCTCAGCATATTGGTCTCAAGCTACACAAGACCAAGTAAAACATAGCATCATGATGATGAAACACTTTGAACGATCTGAATTTTCCAGTCTTGTCAAATATTTTGAAGACATGTTGCATAAGAATCAATATCTTTCAAACCCATACAGCCTTTCAGAACTGATCCGCATTTGCTTAATGAAATTGCCGGAACATTTAAGGAATTTTATTTTGGCAGGGCGTTGCAAAGACGACATTGAAGCTTTTCAGGGACTCTTACAAGAATTAGAAATTGACACAGAGAGTGGCGGGAATGCGAAAACAGGAAAAAAAATCACTACAGGTCACATCCGTCGCAATTCCGAGATGAACGAAATAATAACTGGACACGACAAGGCTATTCTTACAACTCAAATCGTGACCAAAACAGACACCACCCGTATGACAACCGTTGGCAGGTTAGTAATAATTACAAAGAAAGATCGCATTTCCGTAGTAATGAATATGACAGAGACAATCATAGAAACAGACAATATGGCAACCAGAACTATTATCATCACGGGAGACGGAATAACTTCAGACGCCACGGTCCAGCGCACAGTTACGATTCAGGGAGAAATTCTCCCCCACGTGACCGACAAGAAATTAATTACAGAAATTACCGACATGACAACAGACGATATGATGGTAACGACAGACCTGAATTGCAGCAGAACTGGCGGGATTGAAACAGAGCAGGGCCCTTTCGACAAGGTGATTTTGTAGAAGTTAGGTCTCCTAATCCCAATAACGACGCGCGCCAACAAAGAAACAGACAATGACTCGCACCGCAGGCAGCCACTTGCGCCGGCTGGCTCAGAGAAAAATAACATAAGCTAACCTTGAGCAAAATTCCAGTGTTCTTTACTGCCGTATACCACATGATGATTGACTTCAAGTTGATTTGCTGCATACTGAGGAAGAGTAAAGGTTTACACCACATTTCACATGTAAAACTGTTTATTGAAATATAATCTGCTTTTTAACTTTGTCTTTGCTATAAAACATTTCGCTTCACATTTCTAGTATGCTTCGTCACACTGAGAAACTGTTAACATGCAACAATGTTTTGAAGTTAACTATACAGTCTAGAACCTAGGGAACATTTTTAAACAGAAATTACGAATGCATTGTTTTAGTGAACAGACGACACAGTGTTTTTATTTGTACATTCTTGCTTGTTAGTTGCACGATTACGTAACGACTATAAGGCTTACATACTTACAACATATACTGTTAATGAGGTTTTAATGCAACATTTTGGTTCAGTTGAAAAGACATTCTTTATTTGAAGTACTTTCTGTGAGATTAAAGATGACTTAACGTTTGGTTTCTTTGATAGCTGCACGATTATATCACGACGCTACTAATATGTGACACAAATTACATTGTGCTTTTGCGATGTATCTGTTTTATACCTGCACAGTTTTTCTGAATTATTCTGGAAAGTAAAACATGTTTTAGTGGTAACTTTCGTGGTATAGCTACAATTAGACAGCCTTTTCCATAGCACAGCAATACGTTACAGCACAGTACTTTCTTCATCACGGCAATAAGCGTAATAACTAAGATATTTATACGCAAAGCAATTCACTTCGTTTATTACGAGGTAAGTACATTGACTTCAGCAGAACTTTGCTTACAGAGGACGATAACTACGACACTTCCACATAATTATCTTACAACAAGACGCACAGTTTATCGCTACAGTACACGTATTTGAGTGATTAATTTTGTACTTAAATCATTTATTTTTAAAGATATTTGAAGTACAATGATACAAAGGTTTTCGGTGATACATTTCATTCCATTGCTGTAATCTGTAACACCTGAGGATATAATTACATTAATCCTCAGGGGGGTACACGCCTACTTTGTGTACCATGTGTCTGGCAAGCACAAGGAGTCCTAGCTAATATGGTATTTGCTTATACAACTTTACACATCGGTACCATATTTCTCTAACACATAAATTACACAGCTATCTCATCATTTAACTGAGAGAAACAAACATTTATTATAGTACATCAGTTACAGATGTTTACGTAATTACACAGTTGGATAACTTCACACTTACGAAATTGTATTTTGTCTGTACTTTGTGAACTGTTCATACTTTTTCGGAACCATTGTGATACTATGAGAGTGTTGAATGACATATTTGGTATGAGATCATGATTTTTAAAGTACGTTTGAGGCAGATGACACTTTTGACATGGGCAGAGACTTTTCTTAGCTTTTGAAATTATTGGAGGAATCTACGACGATTTTGAGATTTGGCTGAGGTTTTATGATTTTATGATGACGATGTGTATTACACTGTTGCGGTATGTTTATGATCAATAAGCTGATGCTATATGAGTCATTTGATTACGCTACGTATATGTTATGATGAAATATTGAAGAAGTGTCGACGAATAAGGTAAGGAATAATGAGTAGTGGTTAGGGACTCTGGTTTGTGAAAAAGGTTGTTGGAAACCAAGAATCGTACTTTAAGAGTTATGAAATGTATGTAAATGCGTGAATGTATTACAATGCCGACTAACATTTTTTGGACACTGTTATATCAATAGGATTTTGTTTCTACTGATGTGTAACGCAAATTCTTGAACAGTGAATTTTTTTTATGAGACTGCTACTGTAGCGGAAACTGGTGTCGTAAATATTTCGATAAGACAGTTAAGTGACCACCTGCACGTAATGGGTCCAGGGCAGCCAGCTGCGCGACAACCACCTAACAAAAAGAAAGCCATTAGTGTGTGCCTTTCAGAGACACAGGTAAAAAAAAAAGAGGCCATTATCCTCGCTATTAACATTCATTCCTTTGTAGAAAAAATCACAAATACGACACGCTCAAACTTAAAAACATATGATTATACTGTGGAGCTCTTAATTTATGATATTTACTAAAATGCCTAATGAAACGATGAGAAACATTACATGGCTATTGTCTTGCTAGTTGAGAGAAATGCCCTATGGATTGCTTTATATATTTATTTACTCATATTGCTTAATATCTAGTTTCTATCTGCACTGCAGCATTGGTTAAAATACAATTTAATAGATGTACTAATATAGTTATTTTATGCCTACAGATGCAGTAAATAATAACTTTACGATGTACTTAAAAAAACCAAGGAGCACAAAAAGACTTCCCTTCACAGGAACTGCAGCATAATTTTCTTTTCAAGTACTTGGTAATTTTTATGGTAGGATAACTTCTTGTGGTGCACCACTTTAATCACATAGATATTAATATGTGAATAGACACTTCCCTTTTCTGCATTGTTGTCTTTACTGTAATATTTTTTCTGCATGAGCTTTGTCATATTTAGTTATAAGCTATTGCATTTGCTGCTGCTGTGTGCGAGGCGTAATGTTACTGAATTTGACTTTGTATTACTCTGTTAAGCCAGTTTTACTAGGGATTTGTTTTTCTTGTTTGCTGCACAGTGCCTTATATTAGTTGTAATATTGCAATTGCTTTACCAATTTCCATTTTTTTGGGGAAATTGCTGTTTGTATTAATTTGTTTTGTGCTGCTGCTTTGCCTCGTCCCTTAGTTTAGCATCTGAGCTCAGTAGATTTAAGTTAGCTTAAGAGGGGGTAGACTATATAAGAATCTAACTATGATGAATTGGAAGAAAAGCATTGAGAAGCTATAAGAAAATGGTTTGGCCAAAAAAGTAGTGTACAGTGGAGAAAAACTATTTTTGAAAGAGGATGTGAACAGAATACAGAAAGCATCCTTGGATAGGATTTTTTTTGGAGGAAACAAATGTTGAGATACGACGAAAGATCTACAGAATGAAGTTTTGGGTTGAACTGCAGTACCAAATGTTACCCTGAAAACAAACCCTGTCCTTTCCTTTTGTGTATCCCACTATATGTTTGTGTACCCTTGTGTATTTGTTTTCTTCCTGTCTCTGTGTACTGATTCATAGAATTTTTTCTCTTCTAATACTAAGCTACATTCACTATGATTAGGAATACTGTTATCCTCAAATATAATTTGCATTAATAACATGTTATTTACTTTGCAAAGATGTTTACACATTATTTATTCTGTTTTGTTCTAATGCTCATGTGTGAAGTTGATGTTTCAAAAGTTATTCTGATCTTTTATGTATGTACTTATAATTTTTGTAACACTGATGTATTTGCTATTTCGATTCTTTTGTAAGGCCTGTACTACTGCAAATGTTATGTGTATTGTTATGTTCTTTAAAGATATATTTTGTACCTTTGTTATTGTAGTCTTATGTTATAAAATTGTAATTGACACCAGTTCATCAAATTAAGTAACTTGTAAATTACATTTCACTGCACACGTTCCTGTTGGTCATAGTATATGGACAATATGTGAGAAGTAGGGACTGATAGTGTTTGCACGTGTGTTAATAATTCAGTAAGGGACTGGACAACAGCATTGCTGGTTCTAAAGACATACTGTACAGTTATCAGTTGCTACATCGTACTCTGTACATGGAATCCAGCCAAAACAAGAGAAGAAGCATACGCTGTAGATCGCAAGCATTCAATACGAGACGCAAGGGACACTAGGCGGCTACGGAGCGGACGCAGCCAGCGAACGTGCCCTCTGTGTTGGGAGCGGATCCTGGAGCACAAAATTCTTCATAAACTGACACCCAACCTAGAACTCCATCTTGAAAATATTTTTACACTAGACTGCCTAAGTGGTGTGCCAAAATAAAATTACAATTCAGCTTACGTTAAACATACCATTTTCGTATACAGCGGAATGTAGTACGACACGTAGACATCAAAACGCTTCTCAGCACCGTATACCACCAGATCATAGCAGATGCAGCATGAGATTGCTCTAGGAGATGACAACATTTCTTTTTCGCACTTGAGTATCTTACTGTGTGGTCACTGTTCTGTTAGTGCAGAATGCCATACAAAGAGTTCTGAGGGTTGTCATGATTAGTGCCATCTAACGAAACTGTTCTTAGTCACTGCGTAGACTGCCGGCGACTTGGTGCTTTTGTCAAAGTCTGTACTATTTCGAATGCTTGCGAGTGCCATACTTCAGAGGCGAAATTTAGATTTACGCAGTGGTTCAACCTACGTTTCTCCTGATTTTCTGTGTGTTTAAGAAAGGTGTGACTTCACACACTATTTCATACATTACAGTAATATCAGTGAATACGCCTTCTGGTGTGGGGTAGTGGTCAATCCGGTAAATTTTTGTAGTGTGGATAGTGGGCTCGAATCCTATGACAAACATATATTTCAGTTCATTTAAAGAATTATTAGTTTATGGGGACAACTAAATTGTAGCGTTTAAAATATGCATTATTATGTAACAGCGGAAAGGAGTGAACCCTAAGGATCTGCTTTGCATCAACACGGTAGCTATTTTACATTTGCTCTTAACGTATTTTGTATTGTTCTTGGCATTTAAAAGGTGAAGGATCTCTCTTGTATGCTTTAGTCGATATTGGTGTCCAGCCTAGATGCAAATTAAGACAACACAAATCAATATAATGCATTCTTCCTGCCATGAAATAACTGCATGGTTCTTCTTTTATCCCTCTATCGGCACTGAAGTCATGCCAAATGTGATAAGAAGGAAATTTCCTTTGGCCTTGGTCTTCTTCATGCACATTCGTAAAATAATTCAAAATCCACAGTTGAGTGAATAACTGAAACAAAAGTGAAGTGGTGTGATTCTGGTTTATATATGTATTATGCTCCTCTTCTTTGAAATAAATATCTTAGATGTTGTTGCACAAACATTTGTAATTTAGTTACACTACACCCCTATATAAAAGAAAGAAAATTAAGAGAAAAGAAATTTACTTACATATGTTTGTAGATTCACCCCCCCCCCCCCCCTCAATGACCCATGAACCATGGACCTTGCCGTTGGTTGGGAGACTTGCGTGCCTCAGCGATACAGATAGCCATACCGTAGGTGCCACCACAACGGAAGGATATCTGTTGAGGGGCCAGACAAACGTGTGGTTCCTGAAGAGGGGCAGCAGCCTTTTCAGTAGTTGCAGTGGCAACAGTCTGGATGACTGACTGATCTGGCCTTGTAACACTAACCAAAACGGCCTAGCTGTTGTGCTACTGGGAACGGCTGAAAGCAAGGGGAAACTACAGCCGTAATTTTTCCCGAGGGCATGCAGCTTTATTGTATGGTTAAATCATGATGGCATTCTCTTGGGGAAGATATTCCGGAGGTAAAATAGTCCCCCATTTGGATCTCCGGGCGGGGACTACTGAGGAGGACGTTGTTATCAGGAGTAAGAAAATTGGCGTTCTGCGGCTCGGAGCGTGGGAAATAAGATCCCTTAATCGGGCAGGTAGGTTAGAAAATTTAAAAAGGGAATGGACATGTTAAAGTTAGACCTAGTGGGGATTAGTGAAGTTCGGTGGCAGAAGCAACAAGACTGCTGGTCAGGTGAATACAGGGCTATAAATACAAAATCAAATATGGGTAATGCAGGAGTAAGTTTAATAATGAATAAAAAAATAGGAGTGCGCGTAGGCTACTACAAACAGCATAGTGAACATATTATTGTGGCCAAGATAGATACAAAGACAACACCTACCACAGTAGTATAAGTTTATATGCCAACTAGATTCGCAGATCACGAAGAGATTGATTAAATGTATCATGAGATAAAAGAAATTATTCAGAGAGTGAAGGGAGACGAAAATTTAATAGTCATGGGTGACTGGAACTCGGCAGTAGAAAAGGAAGATAAGGAAACGTAGTAGGTGAATATGGAATGGGAATAAGGAATGAAAGAGGAAGCCGTCTGGTAGAATTTTGTACAGAGTATAACTTAATTATAGGTAACACTTGGTTCAAGAATCATGAAAGAAGGCTGTATACATGGAAGAAGCTTGGAGATACTGGAAGGTCTCAAATAGATTATATAATTCTAAGACAGAGATTCAGGAACCAGGTCTTAAATTGTAACACATTTCCAGGGGCGTATGTGGACTCTGACCACAATATATTGGTTATGAACTGTACGTAAGAACTGAAGGAACTGCAAAATGGTGGGAATTTGAGGAGATGGGACCTGCATAAACTGACAAAATCGGAGGTTATAGACAGTTTCAGGAAAAGTATTAGCGAACTACTGACAAGAACGGGGGAAAGAAATACAGTAGAAGAAGAATGGGTAGCTTTGAGAGATGAAATAATGAACGCAGCAGATGGTCAAGTAGGTTAAAAGACGATAGCTAATAGAAATCCTTGGGTAACAGAAGAAATATTGAATTTAATTGATGATAGGAGAAAATACAAAAATGCAGTAAATGAAGGAGTCAAAGAATTAATACAAACGTCTCAAAATTGAGATCGACAGGAAGCGCCAAATGGCTAAGCAGGGATGGCTAGAGGACTAATTAAAGAGACCTTCAGAGAAAATAGAACCACTTGCATGGATATCATGAGCACAGTTGGAAACCCAGTTCTAAGCAAAGAAGGGAAAGCAGAAAGGTGGAAGGTCTATACAAGGGCGATGTACTTGAGGACAATATTATGGAAATGAAAAAGAATGTAGATGTAGATGATATAGGAGATATGACACTGCTCGAAGAGTTTGACAGAGCACAAGGCCCCGGGAGTAGACAAGATTTCATTAGAACTGCTGACAGCCTTGGTAGAGCCAAGGCCTAACAAAACTCTACCATCTAGTGAGCAAGATGTATGGGACAGGCGAAATACCCTCAGAATTCAAGGAAGAAATTATAATTCCAATACCAAAGAAAGTAGGTGTTCACAGGTGTGAAAATTACCGAACTATCAGTTTAATAAGCCACGGCTGCAAAATACAAAGACAATATCTTTACAGACGAATGGAAAAACTGGTAGAAGCCGACCTCAGCGAGGATCAGTTTGGATTCCGTAGAAATGTTGGAACACATGAGGCAATACTCACTCTACCACTTATCTTAAAAATAGATTAAGGACAGGAAAACATACGTTTCTAGCATTTGTAGACTTAGAGAAAGCTTTTGGCAATGCTGACAGTGGTTGGGAAGGGAGTGAGACAGGGTTGTAGCCTATCCCCGATGTTATTCAATCGGTACATTGAGGAAGCAGTAAAGGAAAAAGAAGAAAAATTCGGAGTAGGAATTAAAATCCATGGAGTAGAAAAAGAAACTTAGAGGTTCACCGATGACATTGTAATTCTGTCAGAGAGAGCTGAAGACCTGGAAGAGCAGCTGAACGGAATGGGCAGTGTCTTGATAGGAGGATATAACATGAACATCAACAAAAGCAAAACGAGTATGAAATTGGTTCACATGGATCTGAGTACTATGGGACTTAACATCTGATGTCATCAGTCCCCTAGAACTTAGAAGTACTTAAACCTAACTAACCTAAGAACATTACTCACAACCATGCCCACAGCAGGATTCGAACCTGCAACACTGGAGGTCGCGAACTTCTCGATTGACACACCTAGAACCGCTCGGCCACGGCGGCCGGCAAAACGAGTATAATGGAATGTAGTCGAATTAAATCGGGTTATGCTGCGAGAATTAGATTAGGAAACGAGGCGCTTTAAGTAGTAAATGAGTTTTACTATTTGGGAAGGAAAATAACTGTTGATGGTCGAAGTAGAGGATATAAAATGTAGACTGGCAATGACAAGGAAAGCGTGTCTGAAGAAGAGAAATTTGTTAACATCGAGTATAGATTTAAGTGTCAGGAAGTCGTTTGTGAATGTATTTGTATGGAGTGTAGCCATGTATGGAAGTGAAACGTTCACGATAAATAGTTTAGACAAGAAGGGAATAGAAGCTTTTGAAATGTGGTGTTGAACAAGAATGCTGAAGATTAGATGGGTAGATCACATAACTAATGAGGAGATATTGAAGAGAATTGGAGGGAAGAGAAATTTGTGGCATAACTTGACTAGAAGAAGGGATCGGTTGGTAGGGAATACTCTGAGGCATCAAGAGATCACAAACTTAGTATTGGATGGCAGCGTGGAGGGTAAAAATCGTAGAGGGAGGCAAAGAAATGAATACATTAAACAGATTCAGAAGGATGTAGGTTGCAGTAGGTACTAGGAGAAGAAGAAGCTTGCACGGGATCGATATGGATGGAGAGCTGCATCAAACCAGTCTCTGGACTGAAGACCACAACAACAAGAACATGTCTGTAGTAACATAAATGCTCCAGAAAAGTAGTCGAAGGGAAAACGAAACATTTATTTGTCTTAAAGTCTTCTCCGTAGTAACACAAGAGATTCAGTAACACGTCCAGCATCCTTCCACCTTTATAACCATATCTAGCTGCCGAGGAACAGAGGCCACCAGTTTCTGGATAAATCTGTTGTTCTGCGACATCATTCCCCCCACGCATCATGAACTGCTTGGGACTGTGCTGACTTGGTTGTTGGTGGAGGTACTCTAACCCTAACAATTTTTTTTCCATCTCTGCCCATACGTGCTCTAAAAAATGCAGGTCAGCGCCTTTGGTACGCTAGTCAAATAAAGCAACATCTCTGTTTATTTGAAACTGGTCTTTCAAGGAATCGCTGTTTGGTCTGGTGTATGGTAACACTGGAAGATTATTCTGTCTCCCCAAAATCTGTGATGAAGTGAAGGAAGCATTATGTTCTCCGATATTTGGCAGTAGTAATCGCTAGGAAGTAGACGGTCGAGTTTCTAGACGACGCCGGAACTATTTGTTGATATTCATCCTGAAACTGTGATAGAAGTTCGCCTACACATTTGTCTCTGTTGGATGTATTCGATGTCGAATCATTCTCCATTTGGACTTTACACATGGACCTAGCTATCCGGTGCAGTAGTACTTTCTCGTCCGTAATTGTAACTTGGTCCCTGTATGTAAGGGGCTTCCTTCTGAACGCCATTGTAAAATCGAGTCGGGAATCCTTATGCTGTTATTCCAACATTTCCTTAACGGCCGATTTTCGTCCATACCTACCTCTCTTGTTGAGACATCAATGCAATGTCGACCTGCTCACGCTTAGCTGAAGAATGCTCTTAATTTCTCTGCTCATTCTCAACGAGTCTTCATCACAGCAGTGTAGTCCACTACTCTCTTAATCCTCAGTGGTAGTCCGTGGTCGTCCAGAGCGAGGAAGACGGTTGACGCAGCCTTCATCCGCCATTCTCTTCACGCAGAGAGAAACTGTATCCAAGGACACTGATACAGTTTCTATCTTCATCAAGTGCAAGAATGCGATGTTTATCGTATTCCTTCAATGTGATATATTGCCTTGTTGCAAGTAAAAACATTCCAACAAGAGAAAACACAGTGCTACAGAAGGTGGTGAGCACTTCCTTCGCAACAGAAGCAAATCCTTCGCCAACTACATGCTCTGCAAACGGTTTCATAAATAAGTTCTCGTAAGTATTATTTCGAATGTCGTGGAAATGTATTTTGTCTTTAACGTCGTACCTACTAATAAAGACAGTGGTTTTTAGAGATTGAAACTAAAATCCAGTGATGTAGTTCATGTTCCAACGGCTATCATACGCTATAGTCAACTGTGTTGCCTCATGTATCACATCATACAAGTCGGTATGAGGATCGCATCTACGTGGAAAGGTAGCGTAGTGGTGCGCTTAACGAATTTTTTTGTCACAGGCGAATCCAGATGTTTCCACACCATACTCTGCTGCTGGAATTCCGGTGTGAAGTGCAATATCCACGATTCATCACTGGTAAGAATGTGGTCTAGGGAACATTCACCCTCATTGGAGTACCTTTGAAGATGATTCAGGAAGCCATCATTCGCTTGTCTGTCATAATGTCATCCAGCTGCTTAGGCATCCACCCACATGAAGTCTTCTGGCAGCCTAAGGACCAATGTACGATTTCGTAGTACTCCCATACAACATGCCAAGTTCCTGGGTAACGGCCGTGACGTGCACACGCCGATCTGCTTTCGCCATTGCATCCACACGGGAAATGTTGTCTTCCTTCACCGAAGAACGCGGCCTCCCCAACCTCTCATTGTCATGCAAGACTGCACGGTCTATGTCGAACTTACAACAGCACCACCTCACAATTCTCAAAGCAGGACAGTTTTCCCCATATGTGGCCTGCACTTCCCTGTAGATCTCGATGGCCGTTCATCCCTTGGTCCATAGAAAACGAATCAAACTTCGTTGCTCCAACACCGTGGACGTGTGAAGCACAACCGCCATATTTAATGATTGACAACAGCGCCGTGCGGCGGAGCTACCGACAGATAAAGCCGGCACCAAGGAACAAAGATCCAACACTGGGAATACATATGTTGATTTCGTGTTTATAGCCGTAATCCGGTTAAAAAAAGGGCAAAGGGTTTCTGATCTTCCCTCGTACAAAAGCAGTCACTCATTTATTAAGAGACTTTTCATCAATGGCATTTCATTTCTGTCGTTGTATACATAGAAGAAGCCTGGAGATACTGACAGGTTTCAGATAGATTATATCACGGTAAGACAGAGATTTACCACTCCAGGGGCAGATGTGTATTCTGACCACAATCTATAGGTTATGACCTGTAGATTAAAACTGAAGAAACTGCAAATGGTAGGGATTTAAGGAGATGGGAACTGGATAAACTGAAAGAACCAGAGGTTGTACGGAGTCTCAGCGAGAGGATAAGGGAACAATTGACAGGAATGGGGGAAAGAAATACAGTAGAAGAAGAATGGGTAGCTTTGAGGGATGAAGTAGTGAAGGCAGCAGAGGCTCAAGTTGGTAAAAAGACGAGGTCTAGTAGAAATCCTTGGGTGACAGAAGAAACACTGAATTTAATTGATGAAAGGAGAAAATATAAAAATGCAATAAATGAAGTAGGCAAATAGGAATTCATACGTCACAAAAATGAGATCGACAGGAAGTGGAAAATGGCTAAGCACGGATGGCCAGAGGAAAAATGTAAGGATGTAGAGGCTTATCTCACTAGGGGTAAGATAGATACAGCCTACAGCAAAATTAAAGAGACTTTCAGAGAAGAGAGAACCACTTGTATGAATATCAAGAGCTGATATGGAAACCAAGTTCTGAGCAACGAAGGGAAAGCAGAAAGGTGGAAGGAGTATATAGAGGGTCCATACAATGGCGATGTACTTGAGGACAATATTATGGAAATGGAAGAGGATGAAGATGAAGATGAAATGGGAGATATAATACTGCGAGGAAAGTTTGACAGAGCACTGAAAGGCCTGAGTCGAAACAAGGCCCTGGGAGAAGACAACATTCCAGTAGAACTACTGACAGCCTTGGAAGAGCCTGTCCTGACGAAACTCTACCATCTGGTGAGCAAGATGTATGAAACAGGCGAAATACCCTCAGACTTCAAGAAGAATATAATAATTCCAATCCCAAGGAAAGCAGGTGTTGACAAATGTGAAAATTACCGAACTATCAGTTTAATAATTCACGGCTGCAAAATACTAACGAGAATTCTTTACAGATGAATGGAAAAACTAGTAGAAGCCGACCTCGGGGAAGATCAGTTTGGATTCCGTAGAAATGCTGGAACACGTGGTGCAATACTGACCCTACGACTTATCTTAGAAGCTAGATCAAGGAAAGGCAAACCTATGTTTCTAGCATTTGTAGAGTTAGAGAAAGCTTTTGACAATGTTGATTGGAATATGCTCTTTCAAATTCTGAAGGTGATAGGGGTAAAATACAGGGAGCGAAATACTATTTACAATTTGTACACAAACCTGATGGCAGTTATAAGAGTCGAGGGACATGAACGGGAAGCAGTGGTTGGGAAGGGAGTAAGACAGGGTTGCAGCCTCTCCCCGATGTTAGTCAATCTGTATATTGAGCAAGCAGTGAAGGAAACAAAATAAAAGTTCGGAGTACGTATTAAAATCCATGGAGAAGAAATAAAAACGTTGAGGTCCACCGATGGCATTGTAATTCTGTCAGAGACAGCAAAGGACTTGGAAGAGCAGCTGAATGGAATGGATAGTGTCTTGAAAGGAGGGCATAAGATGAACATGAACAAAAGCAAATCGAGGTTAATGGACTGTGGTCGAATTTAGTCGGGTGATGCTGAGGGAATTAGATTAGGAAATAAGACACTTAAAGTAGTAAAGGGATTTTCTATTTGGGGAGCAAAATAACTGATGATGGTCGAAGTAGAGACAATATAAAATGTAGACTGGCAATGGCAAGGAAAGCGTTTCTGAAGAAGAGAAATTTGTTAACATCGAGTATAGATTTAAGTGTCAGGAAGTAATTTCTGAAAGTATTTGTATGGAGTGTAGCCATGTATGGAAGTGAAACATGGACGATAATTAGTTTTGACAAGAAGAGAATAGAAGCATTAGAAATGTGATGCTACAGAAGAATGCTGAAGATTAGATGGGTAGATCACATAACTAATGAGGAGGTATTGAATAGGATTGGGGAGAAGAGAAGTTTGTGGCACAACTTGACTAGAAGAAGGGATCGGTTGGTAGGGCATGTGTTGATGCATCAAGGGATCACCAATTTGGTATTGGAGGGCAGCGTGGAGGGTAAAAATCGTAGAGGGAGACCAAGAGATGAATACACTAAGCAGATTCAGAAGGATGTAGGTTGCAGTAGGTACTGGGAGATGAAGAAGCTTGCGCAGGATAGAGTAGCATGGAGAGCTGCATCAAACCAGTCTCAGGACTGAAGACCACAACAACAACACATTATTGCGTTTTCATTAGCTAACAATTCCCTTGATACAAACATCAATTCTGAGCTTCAAAATCTCACATTTCTCACACGCATTCTACTTGCGTTTTTACTCTTATGCGACTATCAGTTCAATCTTTCCACAAAATACTTCACTTTTATGCGAGATGTTCGGAGCACTTGCTCCCACGACTTGCCCTGCAAGCTTTCTCAGTCTCGACTGACTCACTCCTTTCCGCCAAAAGATCTCCAGGCGCATATCTTTCCCTTCTACAACGATCAGGCATCCCCGTCAGCGATGCCACTGTGCTTTAGCGAAAGAGCTTAAATGAACATTCGGTCCTTCAACTATTGGATCGATGTCTATACACTTTTATCCCCCAAGTGGCTGCTGTCAACATCAGCGTGAAAAAACTGTACACAGCTGAAAAAGTCAACGATGCCCTCATGGCTGGGCACCATTGTTTTTCTTTTTCTTCCTTTTTTTAAATTTATACTTCACACATCCACATACGACCATCCCTACTATTTTATGACGTTTACAGAAATATATTCAGTTTCATAATGTACAGATTTGTTCGAACAGGAAAGTATCATATTGAAGATTTAAATTAAGTCTACTTCAAATTGCATGAAATACGAAGGTGCATGCTGAAACACATTTCTCACAATTTGTCACCTCACACTTTGTTATTTACTTTGACCCAATTATCCAAATCAGGTAAGTATTTAAGTGACAAAAGTTTCTTTGTATGACTACAAACCCATAAATAACTTTACCCAATCCACATGTTATAGAAAAGCTTCTAATGTTCAATAAACTAGATCAGGACAGATTAAAAATTCTTAGATCGCTGCAAAGAGGACGAGAAAAAAATACCACAAAAGGACAAAGTGATTTCATGCAGTCATGAGCACGTCTTTACCCTGGGCAGAAGAATGCACAGGTCAGTGCTACGCTGATATCAAAACAGGACGACCACACATAATCGCCGTATGGGCTGTAAACTCACTCTCCTCGCACGCCTTTACCTAAACAACGACTAAGCGAACTGCCTATAGCTGGCTCCCACTTGCATTTGTCAGCTGATAGGGTTGATAAGGGCGCATCCGGCTGCCTGGTGAATTACCCCTCCCGCCGGTGCTTCAGAGGCCGCCAGAAACTTCATCAACGGTCACGCTGCTCTCAGCTGCACCGCTCTGCATTTTAATGCCGCACCTCGCCATCCCTCAACATGCAACATTACGCTGTATGAGCCACAGTTCCTTGAAGTAAATCTCCTGCGGCCTCTTGCATCTCCCGCACCACATAACAAGCGTCGCAGGTGCTGGGCCCAATCGGGCTATCCTTTTTAAGTTACTGCGTTTTAACGCAACAATCTAAGTGACTGCGTACTTGAATACGTTGAAAGTAATTTTAACTAGCACACAACATTAGTTTACGCATGTAATCCTTCTTTAACAGTTTTCAGTAAAACATTCAAGATAAACACAGCATTGGTCGTAAGAGACGCATCTCTGAACACAGGAAGAGATAGGAAAACAAGACTTGGACGGGCAGGAGAGCATTTGTCATGTGTAATTTACAAATTCATATATATTTTTAATAATCACAGTACTTTAACAAAGTGCCGATTTAAATACACTCTGGAATTTACCACTTAAGATTAACCAATAATTAAAACATGCGACCATAAAGGAATTAAAAAAAATTTTGGTAATTGAAAAATATCAAACTGTCTCAGCCATTAAGGCTGTAACACCTACATCTACATTTATACTTCGCAAGCCACCCAACAGTGTGTGGCGGAGTGCACTTTACGTGCCACTGTCTTTACCTCCCTTTCCTGTTCCAGTTGCGTATGGTTCGCGGGAAGAACGACTGCCGGAAAGCCTCGGTGCGCGCTCGAATTCTCTAATTTTACATTCGTGATCTCCTCGGGAGGTATAAGTAGCGGGAAGCGACATATTCGATACTTCATCCAGAAACGCACCCTCTCGAAACCTGGACAGGAAGCTACACCTCGAGGCAGAGCGCCTCTCTTGCAGAGTCTGCCACCTGAGTTTTCTAAACATATCCGTAACGCTATCACGGATACCAAATAACCCTGTGACGAAACGCGCCGCTCTTTTTTGGATCATCTCTATCTCCTCCGTCAACCCGACCTGGTACGGATCCCACACTGATGAGCAATACCCAAGTATAGATCGAACGAGTGTTTTCTAAGCCACCTCCTTAGTTGATGGAGTACATTTTCTAAGGACTCTCCCAATGAATCTCAGCCTGTCACCCGCCTTACCAACAATTAATTTTATATGATCATTCCACTTCAAATCAAATGGTTCAAATGGCTGTGAACACCATGGGATTTAACATCTGAGGTCATCAGTCCCCTAGAACTTAGAACTACTTAAACGTAACTAACTTAAGGACATCACACACAACCATGCCAGAGGCAGGATTCAAACCTGCGACCGTAACTGTCGCGCGGTTACAGACCGAAACGCCTAGAACCGCTCGGCCACAGCGGCCTGCCCACTTCAAATCGTTCCGTACGCATACTCCCAGATATTTTGCAGATGTAACTGCTACCAGTGTTTGTTCCGTTATCACATAATCATACAATATAGGATCCTTTTCTCTATGTATTCGCAATATTACACTCCTGGAAATTGAAATAAGAACACCGTGAATTCATTGTCCCAGGAAGGGGAAACTTTATTGACACATTCCTGGGGTCAGATACATCACATGATCACACTGACAGAACCACAGGCACATAGACACAGGCAACAGAGCATGCACAATGTCGGCACTAGTACAGTGCATATCCACCTTTCGCAGCAATGCAGGCTGCTATTCTCCCATGGAGCGATCGTAGAGATTCTGGATGTAGTCCTGTGGAACGGCTTGCCATGCCATTTCCACCTGGCGCCTCAGTTGGACCAGCGTTCGTGCTGGATGTGCAGACCGCGTAAGACGACGCTTCATCCAGTCCCAAACATGCTCAATGGGGGACAGATCCGGAGATCTTGCTGGCCGAGGTAGTTGACTTACACCTTCCAGAGCACGTTGGGTGGCACGGGATACATGCGGACGTGCATTGTCCTGTTGGAACAGCAAGTTCCCTTGCCGGTCTAGGAATGGTAGAACGATGGGTTCGATGACGGTTTGGATGTACTGTGCACTATTCAGTGTCCCCTCGACGATCACCAGAGGTTTACGGCCAGTGTAGGAGATCGCTCCCCACACCATGATGCCGGGTGTTGGCCCTGTGTGCCTCGGTCGTATGCAGTCCTGATTGTGGCGCTCATCTGCACGGCGCCAAACACGCATACGACCATCATTGGCACCAAGGCAGAAGCGACTCTCATCGCTGAAGACGACACGTCTCCATTCGTCCCTCCATTCACGCCTGTCGCGACACCACTGGAGGCGGGCTGCACGATGTTGGGGCGTGAGCGGAAGACGGCCTAACGGTGTGCGGGACCGTAGCCCAGCTTCATGGAGACGGTTGCGAATGGTCCTCGCCGATACCCCAGGAGCAACAGTGTCCCTAATTTGCTGGGAAGTGGCGGTGCGGTCCCCTACGGCACTGCGTAGGATCCTACGGTCTTGGCGTGCATCCGTGCGTCGCTGCGGTCCGGTCCCAGGTTGACGGGCACGTGCACCTTCCGCCGACCACTGGCGACAACATCGATGTACTGTGGAGACCTCAGGCCCCACGTGTTGAGCAATTCGGCGGTACGTCCACCCGGCCTCCCGCATGCCCACTATACGCCCTCGCTCAAAGTCCGTCAACTGCACATACGGTTCACGTCCACGCTGTCGCGGCATGCTACCAGTGTGAAAGACTGCGATGGAGCTCCGTATGCCACGGCAAACTGGCTGACACTGACGGCGGCGGTGCACAAATGCTGCGCAGCTAGCGCCATTCGACGGCCAACACCGCGGTTCCTGGTGTGTCCACTGTGCCGTGCGTGTGATCATTGCTTGTACAGCCCTCTCGCAGTGTCCGGAGCAAGTATGGTGGGTCTGACACACCGGTGTCAATGTGTTCTTTTTTCCATTTCCAGGAGTGTATATTACATTTGTCTATGTTAAGGGTCGGTTGCCACTCCCTGCATCAATTGCCTATCCGCTGCAGATCTTCCTGCATTTCGCTGCAATTTTCTAATGCTCCAACTTCTCTGTATTCTGCATCATAATCCGCGAAAAGCCGCATGGAACTTCGGACACTATCTACTAAGTCAGTTATATATATTTTGAAAAGCAATGGCCCCATAACACTCCACTGTAGCACTCCAGAGTTTACTTTAACGTCTGTAGACGTCTCTCCATTGAGAACAACATGCTGTGTTCTGTTTGCTAAAAACTCTTTAATCCAGCCACACAGCTGGCCAGATATTTCGTAGGCTCTTACTTCGTTTATCAGGCGACAGTGCGGAACTGTATCGAACGCCTTCCGGAAGTCAAGCAAAATGGAATCTACTTGAAAGCCTGTATCAATTATTTGCTTGTTCTCATGAACAAATAAAGCGAGTTGGGTCTCACACGATCGCTGTTTCTGGAATCCATGTTGATTCCTACAGAGTAGATTCTGGGTTTCCAGAAATGGCCTGATACGCGAGAAAACACATGTTCTAAAATTCAGCCATTTTTTTGTTCGTGCAAGGATTTAGAGAAGGAACTGCAGTGCGGCCTTCCTCCGTGAAACAGCTTTGGAAAAAGGTGTTTAGTATTTTAGCTTTACGTGTGTCATCCTCTGTTTCAATGCCATTATCACCCCAGAGTGTCTGCATATGCTGTTTCGAGCTACTTACTGATTTAATGTAAGACCAGAACTTCCTAGGATTTTCTGTCAAGTCAGTACATAGAATTTTACTTTAGAATTCACTGAACGCTTCACGCATAGCCCTTCTTCCGTTGACTTTGAGACCGTTTAGCTTCTGTTTGTGTGAGACGTATTGGCTGCGTTTAAATTTGCAGTGACGCTCTCTTTGCTTTCGCAGTAGTTTCCTAACTTTGTTGTTGAACCACGGTGGGTTTTTCCCGTCCCTCACAGTTTTACTACGCACGTACCTGTCTAAAACGCATTTTACGATGGCCTTGAACTTTTTCCATAAATACTCAACATTGTCAGTGTCGGAAGAGAAATTTTTGTTTTGATCTGTTAGGTAGTCTGAAATCTGCCTTCTATTACTCTTGCGAAACAGATAAACCTTCCTCCCTTTTGTTATATTCCTATTAACTTCCATATTCAGGGATGCTGCAACGGCCTTATGATAACTGATTCCCTGTTCTGCACTTACAGAGTCGGAAAGTTCGGGTCTGTTTGTTATCAGTAGGTCCAAGATGGTGCAGATGGTGAGTTCTGCTTTCATCCCGCTAGCGAAACTGGTAGCCTTCACCAAATCAAATAGCCACCGGAAGCCACAGAGGATTTCCTCCGATCCATTGCGAAACACATCACTGGTGCCGACATGAACGACCACCTGCAGATGGGTGCACCCTGTACCCTTCACGGCATCCGGAAGGACGTTTTCCGCATCTGGAATGTCTCCACCCGGTATGCATATCCCTTGGAGCCATATCCCTAAAGGGCCCCATGACGCGCCTGACGTTGGAGCTCCCAACCACCAGTAAGCCCACTCTCTCCGACCGCCCGGATCCCGGATCTTGCAGACGGAGTGGCAACCTCTGGAACAGGACATGTCCGACCGAAGATCAGTATCGATCAGTGTCGTCCTAACCGCCGTCTGCTTCACGTCTGCGGAGCAGCGAGCTACCTTAATTTAAGTATTAACTGTATTTTTCTTACCTTGTCACTTCTTCTTCCGTGTGTTTTTGCTTTTAGGAAGCTTTAATTGTCGAGTGCTATTAATAGTGTTCCATAGATTTCGTGTTTTTTTTAATACAGTCAGAGAGAGTCCCTTCAGTCAACCATAGTGCCAGTAGTGCTAGTGTTTGTTTTCAATACAGTCCAGAGACAGGTAGTGCTATTTTCATTGTTTTCTACAAGAAGTGGTTCGCAATCACAGTTTAGTCAATAATCAGCCGCCTTTAGTGAATTAGCAGTCTAGTTAAAAGTTGATTAAATCTCTTCAGTAAATTGATTCCTTAGGATGGATAGCATGTGTGACTGCTGTGTACGGACGCAGGAGGAGCTGGCCACTCTTCGCGAACAGCTGAGCGTGTTGATGGCCGCGGTCAGCCGTCTTCAGGCTGCTGCCTCGGATTGTAGCGACAGTGGGGAGTCTGGCGCGTCGCAACGTACACCCCAGGTGTTACATGCTTCACCCACTGTCCCTGCTGTCGAGACATCTTCGCGGGTACCGGGCGCGGTTGGGCCACCCTCTCCCCAAGGGGAGTGGCGGGTTCAGCGGCTTTCGTGGCGCACGAGGCGGAGGGTAAATGTGGAGGCTGGCCGTGTGGCATCGCCCGCTCTGCCTGTGAGTCGACGTGTGGCTGCTCCTTCAGCAAGGTCCGAGCAGGCACACGGGGGGAGGGGTTTATTGGTTATTGGGAGCTCCAACGTTAGGCGGGTGATGGAGCCCCTTAGGGAAATAGGGGAAAGGTCGGGGAAGAAGGCCAGTGTTCACTCTGTCTGCTTGCCGGGGGGTCTCATCCGAGATGTGGAGGAGGCCCTACCGGCGGCAATAGAAGGCACTGGGTGCACCCCACTGCAAATTGTTGCTCATGTCGGCACCAACGAGTCCTGCCGTTTGGGTTCAAAGGTCATCCTCAGTTCCTACAGACGGTTGGTGGAATTGGTGATGGAGGAAAGCCTCGCTCGCGGGGTGGAATCAGAGCTAACTATTTGTAGTATCGTTCCCAGAACCGATCGCGGTCCTCTGGTTTGGAGCCGAGTGGAAGGCTTAAACCAGAGGCTCTGATGATTCTGCGGAGAGCTGTGGTGCAAATTTCTCGACCTCCGCTATAGGGTGGAGAAATGTAGGGTCCCTCTGAATAGGTCAGGCGTGCACTACATGTCGGAAGCGGCTACAATGGTAGCGGAGTACGTGTGGAGTGCACATGAGGGTTTTTTAGGTTAGAGAATTCCCTCCCTAGGCCCGACAAGACGCCTCCTGAGATGCGGCAAGGTAGGAGTAGGCAAGATGCAACAGGGAATAACAATATTGTGCTAATAGTATACTGCAGGAGCGTCTATAGAAACGTCCCAGAACTGCTCTCATTAATAAACGGTCACAACGCCCATATAGCACTAGGGACAGAAAGTTGGCTGAAACCAGATGTAAACTGTAATGAAATCCTTAACTCAGTTTGGAATGTATACCGCAGAGACAGGCTGGACAGTGAAGGGGGTGGCGTATTTATAGCGATAAGAAGTGCAATAGTATCGAAGGAAATTCACGGAGATCCGAATTGTGAAATAATTTGGGCAAAAGTCACGGTTAAAGCAGGCTCAGACATGGTAATTGGATGTCTCTATAAGCCCCCGGGCTCAGCAGCTGTTGTGGCTCAGCACCTGAAGAATAATTTGGAAAATATTTCGAGTAGATTTCCCCACCATGTTATAGTTCAGGGGGGAGATTTTAATTTGCCAGATATAGACTGGGAGACTCAAACGTTCATAACTGACGGCAGAGAAAAAGAATACAGTGAAATTTTGTTAAGTGCTTTATCTGAAAACTACCTTGAGCAGTTAAACAGAGAACCGACTCGTGGCGATAACATATTAGACCTTCTGGTGACAAACAGACCCGAACTATTTGAATCAGTTAATGCGGAACAGGGAATCAGCGATCATAAAGCGGTTACTGCATTGATGACTTCAGCCTTAAATAGAAATATTAAAAAAGGTAGGAAGATTTTTCTGTTTAGCAAAAGTGACAAAAAGCAGATTTCAGAGCTCTTGATGGCTCAACACAAAAGTTTTGTCTCAAGTACAGATAGTGTTGAGCATCAGTGGACAAAGTTCAAAACCATCGCACAATATGCGTTAGATGAGTATGTGCCAAGCAAGATCGTAAGAGATGTAAAAGAGCCACCGTGGTGCCACAACCGAGTTAGAAACTGCTGCGGAAGCAAAGGGAACTTCACAGCAAACATAAACATACCCAAAGCCTTGCAGACAAACAAAAATTACGGGAAGCGAAATGTAGTGTGAGGAGGGCTATGCGAGAAGCGTTCAATGAATTCGAAAGTAAAGTTCTATGTACTGACTTGGCAGAAAATCCTAAGAAATTTTGGTCTTATGTCAAAGCGGTATGCGAATCAAAACAAAATGTCCAGACTCTCTGTGACCAAAATGGCACTGAAACAGAGGATGACAGACTTATGGCCGAAATACTAAATGTCTTCTTCCAAAGCTGTTTCACAGAGGAAGACTGCACTGTAGTTCCTTCTCTAGATTGTCGCACAGATGACAAAATGGTACATATCGAAATAGACGACAGAAGGATAGAGAAACAATTACAATCGCTCAAAAGAGGAAAGGCCGCTGGACCTGATGGGATGCCAGTTCGATTTTACACAGGGTACGCGAAGGAAGTTGCCCTCCTTCTTGCAAGGTGTACCGTAGGTCTCTAGAAGAGCGAAGCGTTCCAAAGGATTGGAAAAGGACACAGGTCATCTCCGTTTTCAAGAAGGGACGTCGAACAGATGTGCAGAACTATAGACCTATATCTCTAACGTCGATCAGTTGTACAATTTTGGAACACGTATTATGTTCGAGTATAATGACTTTTCTGGAGACTAGAAATCTACTCTGTAGGAATCAGCATATGTTTCGAAAAAGACGGTCGTGTGAAACCCAGCTCGCGCTATTCGTCCACGAGACTCAGAGGGCCATAGACACGGGTTCACAGGTAGATGCCGTATTTCTTGACTTCCGCAAGGCGTTTGACACAGTTCCCCACAGTCGTTTAATGAACAAAGTAAGAGCATACGGACTATCACACCAATTGTGTGATTGGATTGAGGAGTTCCTAGATAACAGAACGCAGCATGTCATTCTCAATGGAGAGAAGTCTTCCGAAGTAAGAGTGATTTCAGGTGTGCCGTAAGGGAGTGTCATAGGACCGTTGCTATTCACAATATACATAAATGACCTGGTGGATGACATCGGAAGTTCACTGAGGCTTTTTGCAGATGATGCTGTGGTGTATCGAGAGTTTGCAACAATGAAAAATTGTACTGAAATGCAGGAGGATCTGCAGCGAATTGACTCATGGTGCAGGGAATGGCAATTGAATCTCAATGTAGACACGTGTAATGTGCTGCGAATACATAGAAAGATAGATCCCTTATCATTTAGCTACAAAATAGCAGGTCAGCAACTGGAAGCAGTTAATTCCATAATTTATCTGGGAGTACACATTAGAAGTGATTTAAAATGGAATGATCATATAAAGTTTATCGTCGGTAAAGCAGATGCCAGACTGAGATTCATTGGAAGAATCCTAAGGAAATGCAATCCGAAAACAAAGGAAGTAGGTTACAGTATGCTTTGTCACCCACTGCTTGAATACTGCTCAACAGTGTGGGATCAGTACCAGATAGGGTTGATAGAAGAGATAGAGAAGATCCAACAGAGAGCAGCGTGCTTCGTTACAGGATCATTTAGTAATCGCGAAAGCGTTACGGAGATGATAGATAAACTCCAGTGGAAGACTCTGTAGGAGAGACGCTCAGTAGCTCGGTACGGGATTTTGTTGAAGTTTCGAGAACATACCTTCACCTAAGAGTCAAGCAGTGTATTACTCCCTCCTACGTATATCTCGTGAAGAGACCATGAGGATAAAATCAGAGAGATTAGACCCTACACAGAAGCATACCGACAATCCTTCTTTCCACGAACAATACGAGACTGGAATAGAAGGGAGAACCGATAGCCCGCATCTCGTGGTCGTGCGGTAGCGTTCTCGCTTCCCACGCCCGGGTTCCCGGTTTAGATTCCCGGCGGGGACAGGGTTGGCTCTGAGCACTATGGGACTCAACTGCTGTGGTCATCAGTCCTCTAGAACTTAGAACTACTTAAACCTAAGGACATCACACACATCCATGCCCGAGGCAGGATTCGAACCTCCGACCATAGCAGTCGCACGGTTCCGGACTGCGCGCCTAGAACCGCGAGACCACCTAGGCCGGGGTCAGGGATTTTCTTTGCCTCGTGATGGCTGGGTGTTGTGTGATGTCCTTAGGTTAGTTAGGTTTAGGTAGTTCTAAGTTCTAGGGGACTGATGACCATAGATGTTAAGTCCCATAGTGCTCAGAACAATTTGAACCATTTTTTGGAGAACGGATAGAGGTACTCAGGGTACACTCCACCACACACCGTCAGGTGGCTTGCGGAGTATGGATGTAGATGCAGATCTGGAGACAGTGTCTGAAACCGGTTCGTCAGACAAACTGGAGAGGCCTTCCGTTCAGCCCTCTGGAATGTCTTCCACCCCCTACTACACCTCGAGACGACCTCCCACTCTACCACGGGTGCGGGGTCAGCCTCAATGTGGGCAGTATCCCGGGCAGCCACACCCATATTCGGATCTGGGAATGCGTGGGACGAGCTGGTCGTCCCCGACAAACCTCCTTCAGGACCCCCATAGTGATGCCCATTGGCAACAGCCTTAATCTGTGTGTCCGAAGCCAACACTCACTGAAGCTGGGAGTGGAGGGATGCCAACTCAGCCCGCACCCGAATACAGCAGTCGCAGTCCCTATCCATGCTAAATACTGTTGTGCAAAGAACGTCTGACCTAGTCTGCAGAGAGTACAAACAATTCGACAAAAATTTACACGGTTATTAAGATACAAGACGGCCTAGTAAATGCAGGAATTCTGCTACTTGCGCACTGCTGGCACATTACTCGGCAGCAGGATGCTAACTGTACTGTCAGTAACGTACACAGACTATTTGAAAGAAATAAACAAATGACATACGACTAAGCGACTTTACACGTCACAGATATTAAAATGCAAATCTGCCCCTGCGAAATACGAAACTACAAAATGATTTGACGGATTTAACTAAACAAGTGCGCTAAGAACAGTCAAAAAAATTTTGAACTTGACTACTACACTTACATGAACGCTAAATAAGCCACTTGCTGCTACTTTCGCATTGCTGACGCACTGCTCGGCGGCAGAGGGCTAACTTTATAGTTAATATTTAATAACAGTTAAATAAAAGATTTCGATAAAACATATACCCCAAGCCTTCAACAGACAATCTCGGCATTAAGGACGATGGACACAAATAACTTAAATAAACGATCTCAGTCTGGACAAGTGGAACAGACAAATTTTCTTAAAAAATGAAAGAGTATTTACATGACACAAGGTGACGTTAGGTTAAAAATTAATTACTGAAAATCGGGAATTTAAAATTAACTTTCGTATTAAGGGAAAATTTTATATGCAAGACACTGCCCTATACAATAAGGCTCACCAGCAGTCATAGTAAAATACGTAAAACTGACCGAATTTAAAGCTCACAACAGCCTGTAAACATGACGTCTACGTATATATGCAGGCGTCAAAACAATAACCTTCAGGCGGGAAAGAGAGAGGCCGATAAAACTCAAGTTATTCTGTAGACAGCCAACATAAACAACCCTGCGCCGCCCAGACACCAGCCGATAACGCAAACACCGCTGTGTTAAACCAACAGGCTTTCCCTCGCGGCGAGCGTGCTACAATTACGCGAGGGCCCGAATCTGAGAAACACTATTAGCAAAAGCTGTCAACAGGAATACCATAGCCTAAACACCAATAAATTAAGCCAAGATAACTCAAGCCTCTTCTAACGTTACTCGCCTGAAGGCGCCTTTAGCAGCTAATGCTGACGAGGGAATCCCCCATCGCATCTCCCTCAGATTTTGTGTAAGACGACTCAATGGATAGCCCGTCAAAATCTGAGTACAGATCAAGCAAGCCAACAGGAAGGCGTGCTGAGCTGTGAAAAAAGAAGCAAAGTAGTAACAGTGAACGATACAAATTCAAGATGTGCAACATCGAGCTAATTGTAACCACCATGACGTTGTGGTTATGTGTTGTTGGACAGCGCAGTAAGATTTTTGTGTTCATATCTTCTTAGTGCTCCCCTTTTTTTCACAAAACTGTGAACTGTCTGTCCAGTCATTGACGTGTCTGTTTACTTCAAATCTGTGTCTGTGTCGTGGTGTAAAGTCCATTTGCAACAGCGAGATGTGCGGAAGGAACCTCCAGACGTACGTACCTCAATCTGTTGTACACAGGTACCACAGGTTATGAGATTTGCATTCCAGAAATGGTTCAAATGGCTCTGAGCACTATGGGACTTAACATCTGAGGTCATCAGTCCCCTAGAACTTAGAACTAATTAAACCTAACTAACCTAAGAACATCACACAAATCCATGCCCGAGTCAGGATTCAGTCTGCGACCGTGGCAGTCGCGTGGTTCCAGACTGAAGCGCCTAGAACCGCTCGACCACACCGGCCGGCCGTGCATTCCATTTTGGGAGTTCTGCATCTTGAATTGCTTTGTGTAACATAGTTCATACCCGTTTATTAAATGTTTCTCTTCTATGAGTGGTGTATGCTGCATCTCGCCTGCTGTCGCTACTCATCACACTTACTTGGGACAGTAATATATTTTTATTTATTTATTTACGCATCAAGTTCCTTAGGACCAACTGAGGAGCAAAACTTCAAGATCAAGGAACGTGTCTGTACATGAAATTAGAACATAAAAGTAATAACAGATAAAAATAAAATTTTTATTAACCCGAAAAAAGTCAATCTATAAGTTTAAGTAAACGCAATAACAATACAACAAGAATAAGCTTAATTTTTCAAGGCACTCCTGAAAAGAATAGAAGGAGTGTCCCATGAGGAAACTCTTCGGTTTCGATTTGAAAGCGCGTGGATTACTGCTAAGATTTTTGAATTCGGGTGGTTGCTTATTGAAAATGGATGCGGCACTATACTGCACACTTTCCTGCACAAGAATTAAGGAAGTCCGATCCAAATATACGTTTGATTTCTCCCGAGTATTAACTGAGTGAAAGGTACTTATTCTTGGGAACGAGCTAGTATCGTTAACATGTGTGTGAAATCTTATGGGACTTAACTGCTAAGGTAATCAGTCCCTGAGCTTAAACACTACTTAAACTAAATTATCCTAAGGAGAAACACAAACACCCATGCCCGAGGGAGGACTCGAACGTCCGCCGGGACCAGCCGCACAGTCCATGACTGAAGCGCCTTAGAACGCGCTAACAAGAAACGACAGTAACATATATTGAGAAGCTATTGTTAAAATACCCAGATTCGCGAACAGCGGTCGACTGGAGGTTCGAAAACTTACACCATGTATTGTCCGAACCGCCCGTTTCTGAGCCAAAAATATCCTTTTAGAATGATAAGAGTTATCCCAAAATATAATACCATACGACTTAAGCGAACTTAAATAATCAAAGGAGACTAATTTTCGTGTTGAACGATCACTCACTTCGGATACCTTTCGAATAGTAAAAATGTCAGCATTAAGTCTTGGAACAAGATCCTAAACGTGGGCTTTCGACGACAGTTTACTATCTATTTGAACACCTATGAATTTGAACTGGTCAGTTTCACTAATCATATGCCTATTCTGTAAAATTAAAACGTCAGGTTTTGTTGAAGTGTGTGTTAGAAACTGTAAAAACTGAGTCTTACTGTGATTTAGAGTTAGTTTTATTTCTACAAGCCATGAACTTGGGTCACGAACTGCACTATTTTAAACCGAACCATTGTTGAACACTACACTCTTTACTACCAAGCTTGTGTCATCAGCAAACAGAAAGATTTTAGAGTTACCTGTAATACAAGAGGACATATCAATTACATACGTAAGGAACAGGAATGGCACCAACACTGATCCCTACAACCTCCCCCCCCCCCCCCACCACCCTCCCCTCTTCCTCACTTGGCCCTATCCATCTCAGACCTGACATTAGAGCAGTTCTCAACACTGTGAATAATGACCTTTTGCTGTCTGTTGTTAAAGTAAGAGGTAAACCAATTGTGGGCTACTCACTATATTCCGTAATGGTCCAACTTCTGGAGCAATATTTTGTGATCAACACAATCAAATGCCTTAGTTAAATCAAAACATATACCTAGCTTTCGAAACCTTTTGTTTCACCCATCCAGTACCTCACAGAGAAAAGAGAATATAGCATTTTCAGTTGTTAAACGACTTCTAAGGCCCAACTGTACATTTGATAGCTAATCGTTTGATACAAAATGATCAATTATCCTTACATGCACAGCCCTTTCAATAACCTTAGCAAACACTGATGGCATAGAAGTAAGTTTAAAATTGTCTACGTTATCCCTTTCTACCTTTTTATAAAACGGCTTTACTAATGCACACTTTAACGGTTCAGGGAACTGACCATTCCTAAAGGAAAAACTACAAATATGGCTAAATACAGGCTAACAGGTGCAGCACAGTACTTTAATATTCTTCTAGCCTCTCCATCATATCCATGAGAGTCCTTAGTCTTCAGTGATTTAATTATTCACCCATGTCTGTATCCCAGAGGAAGGCATTTGCCACGAAAGTTATATGATTCCCTGTAGAAACTAAATTTTTATTTAATTCAGTAGCAACACTTAGAAAATCTTTATTAAATATTGTACATATATCTGATTTATAAGTAACAGAAATATTTGCACTACTGAATATACATCGTCGACCTCGTGCTGCTGACCAGACACTTCCTTCACAACTTACCATATGGTTTTAATTTTATCCTGTGAATTAGCTATTCAATTTGAATACCACATACTCTTTGCCTTCCTAATAACATTTTTGAGCACTTTACAATTCTGTTTGTAATGGGCTACTGTAGCTTGATTGTGACTACGTCTAACATTTTGATATAATTCCCACTTTGTTCTACATGCGATCCTTATCCGAGTAGTCAGCTACCTGGGCTGCCTATTACCGCTAGTACCCAGCTCAGTACCTTCTAATGGAAAGCAACTCTCAAAGAGCATCTGAAAAGTGTTACGGAAAACATTATATTTATCATCTAGGTTAACGCCACTATGGTCATCCAGCCACCCTTGTACCTTGACACGGTTTAAAAAACTCTCCCTTGACGTTGGATTGACTTTCATACATCGTTGACAATTACACGTGACGTTTGTTTGTGTACAAAAACCTTTCAGTGTTAAAATTTGTGCATCATGGTCTGAAAGGCGATTCACGCCTTTACTAACAAAATGCCCATCTAGTAATGAAGAATGAATAAACATATTGTCTATGGCTGTGCTACTGTTCCCGTGCAACCCAGTTGGAAAAAACACAGTTTGCATCTACAGTACTTCCTACAATGTGAACCAAGTACCCTCTCTAGCTTGAGCAGAAATGCCCTGAAGTCAGAGTTAGTGGACCTATAAACAACAACAATTAGAAGTTTAGTTTCACTAAATTCAATTGCCCCTGCACAAAATTCAAGTATCTGCTGAGTGCAGTGCCCTGATACGTCTATGGACTCAAATGGAATACTGTTTTTACGTACACAGTCACTCCCCGACCCCAAAAGGAACTCCTTGAAAAACAGCAGCTAATCTGCATCTGAATGTGTATAATATTCTTACCTCACGACTCATATTCTGTAACCAGTATATATTATGACAATTGTCAAGACTAGAAAAGGACAAAAGACACGTCAATGACACTACGGGCAGTTCATAATTTTGTGATAAAAAAATTGAACATAAGGTGTTTTGAACACAAGTCCCCCGCTCTTAAGGCCAACACTGTGACTACACAACCACGACACCATGGTTTCTGCAATTCCCTCGATTGCTGCACATCTTCAACTTGGACCGTTCATTATTTTCTATTTTATTTCGTTGTCCACATTTTCTTGCCAGAAAATTATCCAGTCAGCTACGCATCTAGAATTTCCTTTACACGTTTCAAAATAACAAGGAGTTTAAAACAAGAAAAATTTACAACACCATTCGTCAATCAATCTCAGAGAACAAATCTAACTCGAACATGACAAGATGGAGTAAACAAATTACATTCCAGAATACGTACTTAAATGCCTTACTAATACAGGTCGGGCAAATGGCCGTTAATTCAATTAGTTTCTGAAAGAATGCTTAAGCCTTATCTCTAAAACTGATGATATTTCGCATAACTTTTTAGCCACCAAGAAATACATCAAAGCCTTAAGCTCGTTATATAGGGTCTAAAACAATTCAAACATATTAACAATGACCTCTAAAAATCAAAATTTCATTTAAAGAAAACACATATTTCTATAAAATAAATTACGAGTTACAGCAAATCTTAGAACTATCCCTAAGTACCAATTAATTTTCCAATTTTAAACCACAACATGAATATTAAACTTAAGAATACCCAAAATAACGTAACTTAAACTAAATATACACCAGTCCACTCCGAAAAAATTGTGTGATAACTGTTCTATCAAATGAAACTGCAACAAATCTCAGAGAGCCATGCCAACCACGAACCAAATGAGCAGACAGGTAAATGTTACCGATTGTTCCGTCCAAACACTTAAAATTTCAGTCAACGAACGGAAGGCCAAATCCGCAATTACGGCAATCCAATACAGTCTGAGACGACTCCCAACAGCAATAACGTCGACGATTCCTCGAAGTCACACACTGGCTCTCTCAGCGCGCAGGGCTTGTTTCTCAAAGAGCTGGCCGCCGCCAAACAGCGTCGTAATCCGGGACTCGGCTCTTACCGACCCCAGGCGGGCGCGCAGAGCTTGTTTTTCAGGTAGCCAAGGCAACGATAAGTCCAGAGATACTACACTACAATCACAAGACCTATCGAGATGCCAGAAAATCAGACAAATAAAAAAGCCAATGATTAGACTCGAGCCGGCACGGCTAACAAGTCTTTTGTAAACAAGCCTCTCTGGATCTTTTACTTAATAGGGATAGCTATCCAACCGTTACACTTCCTACATTACATATTCTACTTATTTCTGTGTTAATTTCTTCCTATGTAAGTTCATTTGCATCTTCCACACTATTTGGAGATTTACCGTTTCGCTTAGCGTCTATTAAACTTTCCTCTTCTACTTTCTGTTCACAATCTGCCAGTAGGTACAACGTGAGAAAACCATTTATTGTGTCTGCTGTCCTTTTCTCGTTAACCTTTATCTTTCTCTCCTTTTCTTCGTCGTATATTCTCATTCCATCTCTCCTAAAATCTGTCTCTGCACTGTGCTCTGTCAACCTGTCTGAGCCTATAACAACCTCCTCTCGTAAATTATGTGTGACTACAGCATTCACTCGAAATGATTCTTCTTCTATTTCAACTTACATCACTTGACAGTTAACTGTTTTCCTGTATTCACCTAAAGCTCCTTTTATTTTGAAACCACTGAACGGTAAATCCGGTATTTCATGTCCTGATTTCAGTAATTCTTTGTACAAGTTATTCGCTGTTGCTTCTCGAGTCGATTAATAATTTAGCCACTCTCCCACATACTTTAACCTCAATTATACGTGTCATTCCTATCTCATCTTTCAGTATAATATCATCTTGAAATAGACATTCGTGCTCGTCACTAATTTTTTTCCTTTTATTACGTAAATGTTTCTCTATTCTTCCCAAGTTTTTCAAGATTCCTCCATATACGTTTCAGATTGGGCCAGCTCTGAAATACTTGTTTCCGGCGTTCTCGCTCTGTGTCGTTTTCCCTCCTCTTCTTGCCCTCCGTCCTTGCATCTATGTTCGTACTCGCTGCTCCCTTCTTTTTCTAGTCCACTTACGTCGAATGCTTTGTTTTGTGTTTCCGGTGGCATTTTTATGTGCTTCTGCTGCAAGAACGTTCACCTTTGCCCCACCGTTTCTATAGCTTTGATCATTTTGTCCTCAAGTATTTTGTGATCAGTCAGGGCTTACACTTCAAGTTAGATCTGTATCCGTATTCTTTATTCTTCTTAAATTGTTTTCACATGGTCAAAAGCAGAATACATACGTTGTATCCACGCCTGATGTACAAAATTCATACCCCATAGATTTTCCCTTCATGTTTTATGAGTTGAAATTTGGACACACAAATTCCAGTCACCTCATTTCTAACGAGGCACATTTGACCTTTAAATTTTGTTAATTGTCGCTCACAATCTTCTGTTTCAGCAGCAAAATGGTTCAAATGGCTCTGAGCACTATGGGACTTAACATCTGTGGGCATCAGTACCCTAGAACTTAGAACTACTTAAACCTAACTAACCGAAGGACATCACACACATCCATGCCCGAGGCAGGATTCGAACCGGTGACGATAGCAGTCGCGCGGTTCCGGACTGCGCGCCTAGAACCGCTAGACCAGGGCGGCCGGCGTTTGTGCAGCATCCAAACGTTGCACCTACTATCTTCTGCTCATAGTATGGGGACAACTCATTTCATTTTGCATTCTGTTTTCTCACAAATTAGAAACACAAAGGCAGCTCATGCCTTTCGTCACCATGTTTACTATTGTCTTGAATTCCGTAACTTATTTGTTACATACTTCCTAAAATTAGTAGTTTGCGTTGTTAATTTGGGACTTGGTTTCTTTTTGATTTATTTCTTGCAGTACCACTTCCGTATCTATGGATTGTTCTCCACGTTCTTGCATTGTCTGGTGTGTTCCTTGTACTATTAAGATTTTCGTTGTCTGCTTCTTGTACCGCTTCAGTTTCCAACGCCGTTTCGGACTGTTGTTCTGGATTTTCATTAATTTCTGTGTTTCCCTATTTACACATTTTCTCATCCATCCTTTCATTCCACGTTCTAAACATTTTATAGGTATTCTCCCTATGTATTACAAATTTTTATCCATATTTTCTTATTCATACTCTAATGTCGGCCTTTCGTTTCTTCAGCTTTCCCTATTATTCCTCCAGTTCTTTTTCCATTTGTTACACACTTCCTCTCGTTTTTTGGATATTTCTCGCAATGCTTCCATTAAATTTTCGAAACTGATACCGATTTCTACACTCGATTTTAGCATTTCTACTAACTTGTCATACCAACTATCTCTGTTCGCTTCTACATTTTCTTGTCTTTCGGTTTTGTGAGTGTTGATGTTTCGCGCCTTAATGGTTCAGCGTGTGGGTAAGATTCCGGTGTTTTCCTGTGATATTCTATTCCCATGGGAAAATTCATTCAGGTCACTGTTCAAATCATCCTTCCCACTATCCCCTTCTTTTTCTATTTTATTTTACTTTCTGATAAAAGTGTTCCTCTTCCTCTACATTCGACTGCGAATCCTCCTCATCTGAGACACTCTCATTTTTGATATTATCTATTGGCAATTTTGGCTCCATTTTTTCAATTTTAAGTTTACTGTGATGTTTCCTGAATACTATGCGATTTCTATGAATATTTAAAATTTCTGAAATGTCACTTAGCGTCTCACGCAAAGTTAGTCACTTCCTATCGTATGCTGCACTGTAGAACTATTTCTGCCGGCCGGTGTGGCCAAGCCGTTCTAGGCGCTTCAGTCTGGAATCACGCGACCGCTACGGTGCGCAGGTTTGAGTCCTGCCTCGGGAATGGATGTGTGTGGTGTCCTTAGGTTTAAGTAGTTCTAAGTTCTAGGGGACTGATGACCTCAGATATTAAGTCCCATAGTGCTCAGAGCCATTTGAACCATTTTTTGAACTATTTCCACAACAACACCTTCTTTTAATGGCCTACGGCAACTTGCGACACGTTCTACATTTTGTGCTGTTGCTAACTACTGTTAATAGGTATGTGGCATTTGCCTGATCATTTGTCTTGTCCTGTATTCCGACTCCTCCTTCTTTCCTGTAGCCATCGTTCTGTCGTATCAAAATGTGTAAAAACTATTTTTCACTCCTAAAGTTTTGAACAGTTCGAGTTGTCTCGCGTCGCCAAATGTATTTTGGCGTCCAATTTTTCTCTCCACCCCTGCATCCTAAAATTTAAACAGGTCGGTGTTGTCACGCCTCGCTAAGTGTAAATCGCCTCGACTACTTTATTCCCCCCCCATGAACCATGGACCTTGCCGTTGGTGGGGAGGCTTGCGTGCCTCAGCGATACAGATGGCCGTACCGTAGGTGCAACCACAACGGAGGGGTATCTGTTGAAAGGCCAGACAAACGTGTGGTTCCTGATGAGGGGCAGCAGCCTTTTCAGTAGTTGCAGGGGCAACAGTCTGGATGATTGACTGATCTGGCCTTGCAACATTAACCAAAACGGCCTTGCTGTGCTGGTACTGCGAACGGCTGAAAGCAAGGGGAAACTACAGCCGTAATTTTTCCCGAGGACATGCAGCTTTACTGTATGATTAAATGATGATGGCATCCTCTTGGGTAAAATATTCCGGAGGTAAAATAGTCCCCCATTCGGATCTCCGGGCGGGGACTACTCAGGAGGATGTCGTTATCAGGAAAAAGAAAACTGGCGTTCTACGGATCGGAGCGTGGAATGTCAGATCCCTTAGTCGGTCAGGTAGGTTAGAAAATTTAAAAAGGGAAATGGATAGGTTAAAGTTAGATATAGTGGGAATTAGTGAAGTTCGGTGGCAGGAGGAACAAGACTTCTGGTCAGGTGACTACAGGTTTATAAACAGAAAATCAAATAGGGGTAGTGCAGGAGTAGGTTTAATAATGAATAGGAAAATAGGAATGTGGGTAAGCTACTACAAACAGCATAGTGAACGCATTATTGTGGCCAAGATAGATACGAAGCCCACACCTACTACAGTAGTACAAGTTTATATGCCAACTAGCTCTGCAGATGACGAAGAAATTGAAGAAATGTACGATGAAATAAAAGAAATTATTCAGATAGTGAAGGGAGACGAAAATTTAATAGTAATGGGTGACTGGAATTCGAGTGTAGGAAAAGGGAGAGAAGGAAACATAGTAGGTGAATATGGATTGGGGCTAAGAAATGAAAGAGGAAGCCGCCTAGTAGAATTTTGCACAGAGCACAACTTAATCATAGGTAACACTTGGTTTAAGAATCATGAAAGAAGGTTGTATACGTGGAAGAACACTGGAGATACTAAAAGGTATCAGATAGATTATATAATGGTAAGACAGAGATTTAGGAACCAGGTTTTAAGTTGTAAGACATTTCCAGGGGCAGATGTGGACTCTGACCACAATCTATTGGTTATGACCTGTAGATTAAAACTGAAGAAACTGCAAAAATGTGGGAAATTAAGGAGATGGGACCTGGATAAACTGAAAGAACCAGAGGTTGTACAGAGTTTCAGGGAGAGCATAAGGGAACAATTGAAAGGAATAGGGGAAAGAAATACAGTAGAAGAAGAATGGGTAGCTCTGAGGGATGAAGTAGTGAAGGCAGCAGAGGATAAAGTAGGTAAAAAGACGAGGGCTGCTAGAAATCCTTGGGTAACAGAAGAAATATTGAATTTAATTGATGAAAGGAGAAAATATAAAAATGCAGTAAATGAAGCAGGCAAAAAGAAACACAAACGTCTCAAAAATGAGATCGACAGGAAGTGCAAAATGGCTAAAGAGGGATGGCTAGAGGACAAATGTAAGGATGTAGAAGCCTATCGCAGTAGGGGTAAGATAGATACTGCCTACAGGAAAATTAAAGAGACCTTTGGAGAGAAGAGAACCACGTGTATGAATATCAAGAGCTCAGATGGCAACCCAGTTCTAAGCAAAGAAGGGAAGGCAGAAAGGTGGAAGGAGTATATAGAAGGTTTATACAAGGGCGATGTACTTGAGGACAATATTATGGAAATGGAAGAGGATGTAGATGAAGACGAAATGGGAGATACGATACTGCGTGAAGAGTTTGACAGAGCACTGAAAGACCTGAGTCGAAACAAGGCCCCCGGAGTAGACAACATTCCAATAGAACTACTGACGGCCTTGGGAGAGCCAGTCATGACAAACCTCTATCAGCTGGTGAGCAAGATGTATGAGACAGGCGAAATACCCTCAGACTTCATGAAGAATATAATAATTCCAATCCCAAAGAAAGCAGGTGCTGACAGATGTGAAAATTACCGAACTATCAGTTTAATAAGTCACAGCTGCAAAATACTAACGCGAATTCTTTACAGACGAATGGAAACACTGGTAGATGCGGACCTCGGGGAGGATCAGTTTGGATTCCGTCGAAATGTTGGAACACGTGAGGCAATACTGACCTTACGACTTATCTTAGAAGAAAGATTAAGAAAAGGCAAACCTACGTTTCTAGCATTTGTAGACTTAGAGAAAGCTTTTGACAATGTCGACTGGAATACTCTTTTTCAAATTCTAAAGGTGGCAGGGGTAAAATACAGGGAGCGAAAGGCTATTTACAATTTGTACAGAAACCAGATGGCGGTCATAAGAGTCGAGGGGCATGAAAGGGAAGCAGTGGTTGGGAAAGGAGTGAGACAGGGTTGTAGCCTCTCCCCGATGTTATTCAATCTGTATATTGAGCAAGCAGTAAAGGAAACAAAAGAAAAATTCGGAGTAGGTATTAAAATTCATGGAGACGAAGTAAAAAGTTTGAGGTTCGCCGATGACATTGTAATTCTGTCAGAGACGGCAAAGGACTTGGAAGAGCAGTTGAACGGAATGGACAGTGTCTTGAAAGGAGGATATAAGATGAACATCAACAAAAGCAAAACGAGGATAATGGAATGCAGTCAAATTAAATCGGGTGATGCTGAGGGAATTAGATTAGGAAATGAGACACTTAAAGTAGTAAAGGAGTTTTTTTATTTAGGAAGTAAAATAACTGATGATGGTCGAAGTAGAGAGGATATAAAATGTAGACTGGCAATGGCAAAGAAAGCGTTTCTGAAGAAGAGGAATTTGTTAACATCGAATATAGATTTATGTATCAGGAAGTCGTTTATGAAAATATTTGTTAGGAGTGTAGCCATGTATGGAAGTGAAACATGGACGATAACTAGTTTGGACAAGAAGAGAATAGAAGCTTTCGAAATGTGGTGCTACAGAAGAATACTGAAGATAAGGTGGATAGATCACGTAACTAATGAGGAGGTATTGAATAGGATTGGGGAGAAGAGAAGTTTGTGGCACAACTTGACTAGAAGAAGGGATCGGTTGGTAGGACATGTTTTGAGGCATCAAGGGATCATAAATTTAGCATTGGAGGGCAGTGTGGAGGGTAAAAATCGTAGAGGGACCGAGAGATGAGTACACTAAGCAGATTCGGAAGGATGTAGGTTGCAGTAGGTACTGGGAGATGAAGCAGCTTGCACAGGATAGAGTAGCATGGAGAGCTGCATCAAACCAGTCTCAGGACTGAAGACAACAACAACAACAACATACTTTATTGCTTTCCTTAGTAAATATAGTTAATTAAGACCTGTGTTTTACCTCTGATGCGACTTTGGGTATATTCTTTCCACAAAATACTTTATTTGTACTCGCAATGCGTGGAACACGAGGTGTTGAACTCTAGTTGCTCAGGCTGGACTGACTCACTCCCTCTCGCCGAAAGATCCAGAAGCGCCTGTCTCTCCCTTACAGAACGTTCGGGCATCCCTGTCAGCGGCGCCACTGCGTTGTAGCGGAACAGTGAAAGGATATATTCCTTCACGTGTAGGATCGATATCTGTACCCTTACATGATAAGTGCTGTTATTTCTAGCCATGACACGGACTGCGTGGCCCCTCCCGCCAGAGGTTCGAGCTCTCCCTCGGGCATGCGTGTGTGTGTTGTTCTTAGCATAGGTTAGTTTAAGTTAATTTAAGTAGTGTGAAAGTCTAGGGACCGATGACCTCAGCAGTTTGGTCCCTAAGGAATTCACACACATTTGATCACACACGATAAGTGCCGGCGTCAAAGGCCGGTAATGATATTAACGACATTTGAGACTCTACGATCTCGCTACTGGTAAAGAAATTCGGTAGCTAATAGCTGATTTTAATTAATTAACAATCTGATTCAATGCTCGGTTAGAATCCCTGACGCAAATCTGTGTGTAAAGGCATTTATTTAAAATACGTGCACACTTGGATCCTTGTGAATGAAACTACACTAAACGCCTTCCGTAGGTAGTTAACACGGAAATAAGGTCCTTTATAGGATTCCCAGTTCAGTATAAAACTTTTCGCCGTTTGTTTTCTGGTTCAGATTTTCGAAACAGGTGTAGGTTTTCAACCCAGGTCCAGAACATAACAGTTCGTCATCTCATGTAAAGTTCAAACACAGGCACGAATAACTGATTATGAATTATGAGTATAGTGAAGTTACTATTGATCGACGGTTGATGTTTCCTTAGCGTGCTTACTTCTGTTAATCGCTTCTTTTTTATTGGTTATTTCAATAATCAATTTATGCAAAACCACTCGCCACATAAAAGACGTAAATCGGGTTTGGCAAAAGCTTTTACAGAGGAAAAATACTTCGAATAATCATTGAATTTTACGAGTCAATATACTGGCTCAAAATCTCTTGTCCATAAAAATATTTTACTTAGCCTAAGATTACTGTATGTCACAAAGTGAGTTGTATCAGATCATAATGAGTGTGGTAATTTCTTAGAAATGTCAGTAAATTTGGTTTACAAGGGCTGTCTCCTATCTAAAATCGTGTCTCCTAGTATTTGCAGCGTCATGTTGATAATATACGTCTGTATTGGCCGCCATAAAGGACAGTGTTCTCTACAGGTCTCTTGTCGTATCCATTTTGTATAGTCAAATGACTGCACTTTAAAGGGTTCAGAGGATCTGCAAAACAGGTGTGTTATGTGGGCTACATGCAAACTAGTCGTAAAGCAATTCAGATAGTTCGGATACTTTTGAGCATGATAGTACATAAATAGTCAGAACTATAAACTCAGTTGCCCAAAATAGAATATGCATGGTTATTAATTAGAACGATTATATATCATGTACTATTATACTCACATTTATCCCTATCAGATATTTTTAACTGATGACAAAGCATATTCTATTTTAAGTTGTTGAATGTGAGCTGCTCATCCCTCTTGTACTTCAGCGCTAGTGTCCTCTGCTGGCTAGATCTTCAGTGTGTATAAATGTAGGACGTCCCGAGGCCATCAGCAGAACTTGTTATGTATCAGTGTGAACATACTGTTTAACTTAGATACGTGTTTCAGATCATTTTTAACGCTATGTAGGCCTGTTGTCATTTATATTTTTTATGGACTCCTGGATTTTATGTATATTAGGATTTAGACAACTGAAATTATTTTTGTTACATCAGTATTTTTGTACTATTTTGTAACAGACTCGCTGTTGTTGGAAGCTGTTTTCAAATGTGCAGTTTTTCTAGAACTAGCCTTTCACCTGTTGCGCGATTAAGCGCCATCCACAGGAATGTTGTGGGTCCTCTGTAACAGTGTCACTCACATCACATAAAACACTTACAAGAAGCGTAATTATTCTTAGAATTTATCACACTCGTGGAATTTTGTAATTTGTATTTTAGTAAACGTTTCGAAAGAAGATGTAAAAAGTGTAGGTGGCTTTAATTCTTTGTAAGTTTTGCTGGAGCCAGCGGATAATATCAGCTTTGCTACTTTCAGCTCTCGGGGCTTCTTTCTTCAACGAACCTAGGGCGTCCACCTCTCTCCTCAGAACTGTATCAGGGGCATGTGGCACAACGTGATAATAACGGGGATGTCTTTTGAAGTCTGCGAGAAGCCACTAAATATAACCAGCGGTTAGGCAACTCTCCATCCAATCTAGATAACAATAGCTGTAGGGAAGTCAGACATATCGCTTTAAGAAATGTCTCCAGCAGGTGAGAGTATCAAAATCGTGGTGTTACCTTCGGAAGTGTTCTCAACAAAGACAATGAACCTCACATAATATTCGACACAGAAAGCTGTTCGAAAGCTGAATTTGACATTAGTAAGATCTTCAGAGAAAACTGAAGTGTGTACTGAAAGGATAGGGAAATGAGAAATGGAGGTCGTGCATTTGTCGCAGTAGAAGTAAAACTCACGTACGGTGAGGGTCATTCTGTCGACCACAAGACTCACCTCCTGATGTATCCAAAAAATTTAGAGATAATTTCAGTTCGCTAGTACATAAGTTCCATAATCACACTGTTATCATTGGAGGATACTTTAATCATCCAACAGTCAATTGGGATAATTATAGTTTAATTACACATGGGTGTGGTAAGATATCCTGTGGAAGGATGCTAAATGCCGTCTCTGAAAATTACCTAGAACACACAGCTCAGAACCCCACTCATGGCAAAAATATTTTTGATCCTATTCCAACAAACAGACTTAACCTCTTTGACATAGTCCACATCGAAACTGGCATCAGTGAGCATGAGGCAATTATTCCAACAATGAAGAACAAAGTACAAATGGCTACTAAAACAAGCAGAATGATTTATATCTTCACCAACCAAGAAAATGAAGTAGTAGTGTCATACCTCAATGAGGAACGTGAAACTCTTAGCTCAGACGAGGAGCATATATAGGAACTAGGGCTCAAGCTGAGTTGATCATGCACTGGTTGTAAATGTACCCAGTGAAACGTCCCCTTAGAAAAATTAATGCATTACTGTGCTGATAGTAATTGTGAAAAAATTTTAACAAATATGTATTGGCCCCAATGCCCAAAACAATTTGTAAAATTTTTTGTGGGGAGCATGGGGGTTATGTAAGTAGGTTGTTTGGGTTTTTATATTGGTGGCGCCGCGTGGCGCTCTGTATGGGGATCGCTGGCTGTGCTGTGTGCGGTCTGTGGCTGGTTTGCATTGTTGTTCGCTGTTGTAGTGTTGGGCAGTTGGCTGTTGGCGGCGCGTGATGTTGCGCATGTGGAGGTGGGCCGGCGGCGGTGGTGGATGTGGGGAGTGAGATGGCGGAGTTTTGAGAGCGGATGATCTGGACGGAGACAGTAAATTTGTGGTATTGGATATCATGGACTGATATTGATGTTCTGACTTTTGAACGCTGTTAGGGTAAATGCATTGTTTGCTTTCTGTCAAAGCCTTTCATTTGCTAGCTTTGCCTATCAGTGGTTGGTGCCTTCAGTAGTTTTAATCTTTTATTTAGCTGGCAGTGTTGGCGCTCGCTGTCTTGTGGTAGTTTGAGTAATGAGGATTTTTGTGAGGTAAGTGATTTGTGAAAGGTATAGGTTATTGTTAGGCAGGGCCCTTCTTTTGTAGGAATTACTGAAAGTCAGATTGCGCTGCGCTAAAAAAAAAAAAAAAAAAAAGTGTGTCAGTTTATTGTTGATCAGAATAAGTAAAGAGCGAAATGTCTGAGTACGTTCAGTTCTGATCAGCTGTTTGAAAATCAAATAACGTAAGAGGTTTACCAGCAAAGTAATTAATAAATTTTTCTAAGGGGACGCTTCACCAGTAGAACAGTGCTTGATAGGACGGATCCTCCATGGTATACAGTCAGTATAAATAAAGAACTAGAGAAACAGATACTACTGCATTACAGGTGTAAAACAAAGCACTGTGCTGCAAGAAGAGATATTCAGAATTAAGCGCGTTTGGCAGTCGAGAGAGTAATCCCTGGATCTCATAGTGGTTCAAGTGGCTCTGAGTACTATGGGACTTCACAGCTAAGGTCATCAGTCCCTTAAAAATTAGAACTACTTAAACTTAACTAATCTAAGGACAGCACACACATCTATGCCCGAGGCAGGATTCGAACCTGTGAGCATAGCAGTCGCGCGGTTCCAGACTGAAGCGCCTAGAACCACTGGGCCACAGCGGCCGGCTGCCTGGCGCCTTCAATGACTGCTGTAGCAGACTATGTCGAAAGATATTTCACAAAACCCAAGAAAATCCTGGTCGTATCCAAAATCTGTTGTGGCACCCAAGTTAGTGTCGAGTCACTCATGGATAAGGCAAAGTAAAAGCGGAAATGCGTAACTCTGTTTTCAAATGTTCCATATGGAGGGAAAACCCAGGAGTACGGCCGAAATTTAAATCTCGTACCATTAGATATGTGACATAGATATTTGCGTCAGAGACGTTGAGAAGCTACTGAACTATTTAAAATTGAACAAAGCCCCTGGACCCTATGGAATCCGTGTCACATTCAGTACCCGATATGCTGGTGAGTTAGCCTCTCTGTTAACTATACTCTTTTGCGGGTCCGTCGAACTCAAAACAATGGCTGAAAGAAAGCAAAGGTCACATATGTCTACAGGAACGTTAGCAAACGTGGTCCACAATACTACAATCCCTATTCTTGACACCGATTTGTTGTTGAATCTCAGAACATCTTCTGAGATCAGACATAATGAGGTATATCGATTAGAATGTCTTCCTCCATGCCAACCCGCACTTTTCTCACATGACATGCTGAAGGTCATGGATCAAGGCAGTCAGGTAGAAGAAGTATTTTTCCATTTCCGAAAAGCATTTGATTCAGTACCACAACTACGCGTATTATCTAAAGTGCGGCCATACGGGGTATCAGACGAAATGTGTGACTGCATTGCGGATTGCTTGGTAGGGAGGACGCAGCATGTTATCTTGGACGGAGAATCATCTACATATGTAGAAGTACCTTTGGATGTACCCCAGGTAATTGTGTTTGGTCCTGTGATGTTCATGTCGTATATTAATGATCTTGTGGACAATATTAATAGTAACCTCTCAATTTTCGCAGATGATGCCGTTATGTACAACGAAAGACAATCTTAACGAAGCTGTATACATATTCAGTCAGACCAAGATAAGAGATCAAAGTAGTACAGTGACCGGCAACTTGCTTTAAATGTTCAAAAATTCAGAACTGTGCACCTTAAAAAATAACAAGAAAACGTAGTAATATACGAGGGTTGTCCAGAAAGTAAGTTCCGATCGGTCACGAAATGGAGACCACTGGGAAAATCCGCTAAAACTTTGCGCAGATGTGTTGGGCAGTGTCTCTAGTATGCCCGTCGATCGTGTCGCATCGCTCTTTCCAGGTTTGAGTGAAAAGTGAGCATGTAAAGATGCGTAGGGAATAGAGTCTGCCGCCAAGGTTAAGGGCCTGGTGGGAGATTTCTCCTGTGTCATGCAGCCCACATAACACAACTGTCGAGCAGTTCCTTCTTCAGGCCAATTCTCGGCCGCACACTGCAGGGGCAATGAAGACGCTCCTGCAGCGTTTCCGATGAGAAGTGTTTGGTCACCCACAATACAGTCCGTAATTGGCTCCCCCTGAATCTCATCTCTGCTCACAAGAACCGCTAGCTATGAAGACAAAAATTTTCCACAGACAACGAGCTGCAGACCAGTGCAGATAACTGGCCGAAAGCACAGGCTGATGCTTCCTATGACGAGGATATTGGAAATTTGATACAACACTACGACAAAACTCGAAGTTGGAGCGGCGACTATATAGAGACGTAGGTGGAAGCTGCACCTAACTGTTGCAAATAAAACGTTTCTGGTTTTCACTGTGGTTTCCATTTTGCGAACGATCGAAACTTACTTTCTGGACAACTCTCGTACGAACATAATATCCACGAGTCACAGATAGAGTCCATAAATTCATAGAAGTACTAGGGTTTAACGATTAGTAGGGAAGTGAAGTGAAACGATCACGTAGGCTCAGTCGTGCGCAGAGCAGGTAGCATACATAAGTTAATTGGTAGAAAACTACGGAAATGCAATCAGTCGACAAAGGAGACTGCTTACAGATTACTCGCGTGACCCATCCCAGCACATTACTCGTGTATGTGCGACCCGTACCAAACAGGACTAGCAGGGTATATTGAAGGTCTACAGAGAAAGGCAGCACAGATTGTGACAGGTGTAAGTAGGCTGTTTAGGTTTTCCTATTGGTAACACCACGTAACGCTCTATATGAAAATCACTGGCTGTGCTGTGTGTATTCTGTGGCTAGTTTGCATTGTTGTCTGCCATTGTAGTGTTGGGCTGTTGGCTGTTAACAGCGCGTAGCGTTGCACAGTTGGAGGTGATCCGCCAGCAGTGGTGGATGTGAGGGGAGAGATGGCGGAGTTTTGAAATTTGTAAGACTGGATGTCATGAACTGCTATATACATTATGACTTTTGAACAATATTAATAAAAATCTTTCATTTGCTAACTATGCCTTGAGTACGTTTAATTTTGCTTAGCTGTTTGAAAAGAAAATGATGTAAGAGGTTTATCAGCACAGTAATTCATAAATTTTTCTAAGGGGACATTTCATAATGCAGTAAACAATCTTTCAACTAGCAAGACAATAGACGTGAAATGTTTCTCACCATTTCATTTCAGCACATATCATAAATTAAGAGCTCGACAGTGTAATAATATGTTTTCAAGTTTATGCGTGTCGTATTTGCGATGCTTTCTACAAAGAAATGTCGATAGCGAGGATAATGGCCCTTTTTTTTCACCTGTGCCCTTTGAAAGGCACACACTAATGGCTTTTTTCCTGGTGACTGTCGCGGAGCTGGGTGCTTACAAGCGACCTACCTTCCTTACTGAAATATTTACATCAGTTTCTGCTAAGGTGATAGTTTGATACAAATAGGATTTCACAGGTAGATATATTTGCGTTACAAATCTGTAGAAAACGAATCTTATAAATATAACTGTTTCCAAAAAATTTTCGCCGGCATCGTGATACATTCACGCATTTACACACATTTCTTAACTCTTAAAGCATCATTCTTGGTTTCCAACATCCTTTTTCACAAGTCAGAGTCCCTAACCACTACTCGTTATTCCTTACCTTAATATACATATACATATTCGTCGACACTTCTTCAATATTTCATCATAACAGATACGTAGCATAATCAAATTCCTCATATAGCATTACCTTATTGATCATAAACATACCTCAGCAGCATATTACACATCGTCGTCGTAAAAATATCATAACACCACAGTCAAATCTCAAAATCGACGTAGCTTCCTCCAATAATTTCAAAACCTAAAAAGAAATTCTGTCATCTACCTGAAACGTACTTTAAAAATCATAATCCCATACCAAATAAATCATTCATAGCTCTCACAGTACCACAATGGTTCCGAAAAATATGAACATGTAACACCATAGCTCTAATGCTGTAGGGATTTAGATTGCTTTTGTTTCATTTAATGTTACATCATTGAGCTTCTGTAAATGTGTTTGTTTGAATCGATAACATAAAATTGTACACTCCTTTCACTGTAAGAACTTCGATGTCATGATATGATTCTATGCAATGTAGTGTGTCTGTCATTTAAATTCTTTGTCCCATTTGGAGGGAACAAAACTTACTGTATATAATTGTAATTTCTGTGTGAATAATTTTTTGTAGCAATGTCAATATGTGCAAATATTCTGTTTTATATCATGTATTTGGTTACTGTTATGTAAACTGCTGATCCTCACTTAGGGTTCTTAGTTAGTTTGTATGTAAAAGGTGTTGTGGTTCCCCTAGCGGACGGAACTGTGTAGCGCGCTAATTGTGGTTGGCCTAGGTAGAAAAGGTGGAACAAGAGTCAGTCGGGGGCGAGCCACCAGTCGGAGACGAGCTACCAAATTGTGTACTGCCAAGTAATAGTTGCATATTGTGCTGGTAACGAGAGAGGTTTTTTTCTGACACTTTCCAATGCCTGGGTTGGATGGATAAATAGCTGGAACTATTCTGGAATTTGTATCTATCATCGCCACCAAGAAATGACAGAGTCCAGCAATTCTACCTGTAATTCCAACTACCGACATGCAATCGCCACCACATTGCGCAATCACTGTGATGGAGCACTATAGCAATATACAGTGAAGGATCAGCTTAATGGATGTGTTAGTGTGCTCAAATATAAGGTATTTTATAACTGAGTTTATGTACCTACCTTGATTTTTCTCCTTATCATTACACCTCTCAGGTTCCTCTCCGTTTGAACTAAAGTGATTTCCGAGTGTCCCTACTGAAAGAACATTAAAGACCAGTGTTTTTGCTAATTAATGCCCCTTGAACACAGTAAAAAAATAGAAAGTTAAAGGTAATGAAAGTAATTTTCCCAATAAAACTGCCTATTAATGTATTGTTCCCAACTTCAAATTAAGAGTCCGTAAGACTGAGGCTTATAAAGTTTTGCTTCGTAAATGATCTCATTACTGCCTGTTGGAAATCACAGAAGGTGAGTCAGTATCTTACATATATGTTAATTTTGTCTCTCAATGTAGTAAGAGTGGAAAACTGCAGTGTGAAACGTTATATACTCATGTTTGCTAAGTTTTTGTCTCTGTTGTGTATTAGAAGTGCATATGAATAGTATACCAGGATCCACAGTTTGTCTATTGTGATAATGCTCGGTAACAAGTAACGGAAAGACCATTAATTATGAAAACCATAATTTCTTTATTGAAATGATAGCAAGAAGCAACCTGTTATTGGATTCCAATTAACTTTCATTTTAAATAGTAAAGTATTTAACTGAGAGAGACTTAACCCATATCCAATTAATGATTCTGCAGTGAACAGTAATAATAAGGTTATAAAGACCATTCAGTTGGTGTAAGCCCTGAAAGTAATAGTGTGTTCCGGTATCTGTTACAATTTTGCAAATACTTTTTGCTGCTCTAGTTGTTACCTTCAATCTTAAAACATACGTATGTGTCAAGAGTTCACTGCACTCACGTGTGACAAAGTATTGGTTGTGTTTATCCATTAAAGTTACTAATAACTATTTTCTTGAACGAGAATGTTAATTATTCTCTTGCCTATTTGGGCTGGTGACCGTTTTCTTTACCCGTTAAACAGTACAGATAGGCAAAATTTCGTTTGTTACTGTTCAAATATTTTCGTAATTCTGACTTTCACTTCCGATAAACCACCTCCGTTAGGTACAACACTGTCAACACAACAAAATTCCTCTCAGAGGGTAACACTTAGTGGTGGGCAGAAAATCGCGTATCTGTTAGAAATCACAGTGATTTAGAAGTCACAGATATCACAGTAACAACTTTACAAAATCTAACTGCGATTTCAGTCAGAGTTAGCAGTCGCAAGTAGCATTTCACAATAAACGCCGTGAGCCATCTGTTGGCTGAATTCCATATTGCTTTCTGCGATTTCAGTGACAAATCGCAACTAAGAGTCGCAAGTAGCAGATAAAAAGCGCAGTTAGCAGTGCCATCTGTTGAGCAAAGCTCATACTATGCTATTCGCTACCGAGTCAAACTGCGATTTCCGTGGTAAATCGCAACTAAGAGTCACAAGTAGCAACTAAAAAGCGCAGTTAACATTCTTTTCCTAGTGCCATCTGTTGAACGACGTACGTAATTCGTTATAAGAGCCTCACGTGATCGGTGTGCTGTGTGAGCGTATGAAGGACTTATTTCATTAGTGGTACAAGTCCATATTTGTTCATTTTGAGATACGGAGTCGTAAAGTTAAATGAGCGCTGAAAAATCTACAGTTGAGATACCAGAAATATTCAAGCATATGGCTTCTTGCTAGAAATGAACCTTTATTAATGTTCGTTTGGATCATTAATTTCAGAAGCATTATAGACAGAAAAGTGGAGGTAATGGACTTGTACCACTGTTGAAATAAGCCCTTGACATTATATGACGACATGCACATTCAGCATCAGTTATGATTGCTCAAACACAGCTGTGACTCTGAATGTATTATATTAATAAGAAGCAACATTGCCTTTTTCTCCTGAAAATATCAAGTAACGTAACAAATGTGATTATGCTTCCAATATGACAATTTTGGTTAATACTCCACATGACTACAGGACTTTGCAATGTTAACACAGCAGAACTCAGACATCTGTATAAGTGTAGTGAAATGAAAACAGCATTATTGAGTCATATGAATGCCTCACTTTTATTCCGGCACAGTTCAAGACTCGGGATAAAAGTTTTGCCCCTGGTGTTCTACATGGCAACTTCACACACACGAACTTTTTGCCGACACTACAATCACCTACATAAGTAAGCTTTTCCTGTGTTACTTTCAAGTACTGCACTTAAGCTATTCCTGATTTAACTGGAAGATCTGTACTTCCCACTTTCATATCAACAGCCTCAAAATGCATATTCTATACCTCGGGCTATGTTACAGGTCAGTGTCACACCAAGATTGTGGTGGTGGTGGTGGGGGGGGGGGGGGGGGGGGGGTGGCGGCATGTTACTCTTCAACTACTGTTTACCAGTAAATATGTGGAGGAAAATTACAGGTATAGGAAGGCTTAAACATGTGGAAAATGAGATTTTCATTATTCAATCACTGTATTAACATTTATTATTCCTTTAAAATCGCATAACAACTTAAATAAAACACAGTTGAATCACTCATCTGCACACGTATTTCACAATTATGTCACTTTTAAACTGCAAATCCTCTAAGAGCTGTCTTGAATCTTCACGAGTCTCTCTCAATAGCCTTGGTGTGGATAGATACGTACAGCAACCAGTAATCAAGAGTCAGAACTGTGTCTGCAAATTCACAAGGATTATTAAACAATTTTTGCTGTCCCTAATTACAAGCAATATAATTGACAGAGTAGGTTGCTAATATTTGCTGTAATGAAAGCCACTCAATGGGGTATATTTCACATTTGCAAGAACGATCTCGCTGAAGTAATTAAGTCCATCGAAACACTTAGAAACTAACCTCTCGTCTGACGAAAACGGTCTAAAGATGCAGTGGCAATTTCTCCAGATCTGTTGACAATGATATTTTGAGTTATCAATTTACTGAGTGACTGAAATGTAGTTTGGGTAACTGTGAACATAACAACTTGTTAGAATTCATTTTCTAAACACGAACTATTACGCTACTGTATGGCTACTTACATATTAATTACACTATTAATATTTTCACAGTTGTTTCTTTAATACATAATTAAAGCCAACGGAAGAACAAACGTAAAACTTACTTACCAATGACAGATTTGTTGAGATGGAATTTTCTGTGTGGGCAGATGTAACTTTTTCATACGGTGGTAAGTCGCAGAAATCGCAGAAGTCACAGAAATCGCAGAAGTAGCAGAAGTAACAGAAATCGCAGAAGTAGCAGAAGTCACAAAAATCGCAGAAGTAGCAGAAGTCACAGAAATGTGAGTCAGTATCTTACATATATGTTAATTTTGTCTCTCAATGTAGTAAGAGTGGAAAACTGCAGTATGAAACGTTATATACTCATGTTTGCTAAGTGTTTGTCTCTGTTGTGTATTAGAAGTGCATATGAATAGTATACCAGGATCCACAGTTTGTCTATTGTGATAATGCTCGGTAACAAGTAACGGAAAGACCATTAATTATGAAAACCATAATTTCTTTATTGAAATGATAGCGAGAAGCAACCTGTTATTGGATTCCAATTAACTTTCATTTTAAATAGTAAAGTATTTAACTGAGAGAGACTTAACCCGTATCCAATTAATGATTTTGCAGTGAACAGTAATAATAAGGTTATAAAGACCATTCAGTTGGTGTAAGCCCTGAAAGTAATAGTGTGTTCCGGTATCTGTTACAATTTTGCAAATACTTTGTGCTGCTCTAGTTGTTACCTTCAATCTTAAAACATACGTATGTGTCAAGAGTTCACTGCACTCACGTGTGACAAAGTATTGGTTGTGTTTATCCATTAAAGTTACTAATAACTATTTTCTTGAACGAGAATGTTAATTATTCTCTTGCCTATTTGGGCTGGCGACCGTTTTCTTTACCCGTTAAACAGTACAGATAGGCAAAATTTTGTTTGTTACTGTTCAAATATTTTCGTAATTCTGACTTTCACTTCCGATAAACCACCTCCGTTAGGTACAACACTGTCAACACAACAAAATTCCTCTCAGAGGGTAACACTCAGTGGTGGGCAGAAAATCGCGTATCTGTTAGAAATCACAGTGATTGAGAAGTCACAGATATCACAGTAACAACTTTACAAAATCTAACTGCGATTTCAGTCAGAGTTAGCAGTCGCAAGTAGCATTTCACAATAAACGCCGTGAGCCATCTGTTGGCTGAATTCCATATTGCTTTCTGCGATTTCAGTGACAAATCGCAACTAAGAGTCGCAAGTAGCAGATAAAAAGCGCAGTTAGCAGTGCCATCTGTTGAGCAAAGCTCATACTATGCTATTCGCTACCGAGTCAAACTGCGATTTCCGTGGTAAATCGCAACTAAGAGTCACAAGTAGCAACTAAAAAGCGCAGTTAACATTCTTTTCCTAGTGCCATCTGTTGAACGACGTACGTAATTCGTTATAAGAGCCTCACGTGATCGGTGTGCTGTGTGAGCGTATGAAGGACTTATTTCATTAGTGGTACAAGTCCATATTTGTTCATTTTGAGATACGGAGTCGTAAAGTTAAATGAGCGCTGAAAAATCTACAGTTGAGATACCAGAAATATTCAAGCATATGGCTTCTTGCTAGAAATGAACCTTTATTAATGTTCGTTTGGATCATTAATTTCAGAAGCATTATAGACAGAAAAGTGGAGGTAATGGACTTGTACCACTGTTGAAATAAGCCCTTGACATTATATGACGACATGCACATTCAGCATCAGTTATGATTGCTCAAACACAGCTGTGACTCTGAATGTATTATATTAATAAGAAGCAACATTGCCTTTTTCTCCTGAAAATATCAAGTAACGTAACAAATGTGATTATGCTTCCAATATGACAATTTTGGTTAATACTCCACATGTCTACAGGACTTTGCAATGTTAACACAGCAGAACTCAGACATCTGTATAAGTGTAGTGAAATGAAAACAGCATTATTGAGTCATATGAATGCCTCACTTTTATTCCGGCACAGTTCAAGACTCGGGATAAAAGTTTTGCCCCTGGTGTTCTACATGGCAACTTCACACACACGAACTTTTTGCCGACACTACAATCACCTACATAAGTAAGCTTTTCCTGTGTTACTTTCAAGTACTGCACTTAAGCTATTCCTGATTTAACTGGAAGATCTGTACTTCCCACTTTCATATCAACAGCCTCAAAATGCATATTCTATACCTCGGGCTATGTTACAGGTCAGTGTCACACCAAGATTGTGGTGGTGGTGGTGGTGGTGGTGGGGGGGGGGGGGGGGGTGGCGGTATGTCACTCTTCAGCTACTGTTTACCAGTAAATATGTGGAGGAAAATTACAGGTATAGGAAGGCTTAAACATGTGGAAAATGAGATTTTCATTATTCAATCACTGTATTAACATTTATTATTCCTTTAAAATCACATAACAACTTAAATAAAACACAGTTGAATCACTCATCTGCACACGTATTTCACAATTATGTCACTTTTAAACTGCAAATCCTCTAAGAGCTGTCTTGAATCTTCACGAGTCTCTCTCAATAGCCTTGGTGTGGATAGATACGTACAGCAACCAGTAATCAAGAGTCAGAACTGTGTCTGCAAATTCACAAGGATTATTAAACAATTTTTGCTGTCACTAATTACAAGCAATATAATTGACAGAGTAGGTTGCTAATATTTGCTGTAATGAAAGCCACTCAATGGGGTATATTTCACATTTGCAAGAACGATCTCGCTGAAGTAATTAAGTCCATCGAAACACTTAGAAACTAACCTCTCGTCTGACGAAAACGGTCTAAAGATGCAGTGGCAATTTCTCCAGATCTGTTGACAATGATATTTTGAGTTATCAATTTTCTGAGTGACTGAAATGTAGTTTGGGTAACTGTGAACATAACAACTTGTTAGAATTCATTTTCTAAACACGAACTATTACGCTACTGTATGGCTACTTACATATTAATTACACTATTAATATTTTCACAGTTGTTTCTTTAATACATAATTAAAGCCAACGGAAGAACAAACGTAAAACTTACTTACCAATGACAGATTTGTTGAGATGGAATTTTCTGTGTGGGCAGATGTAACTTTTTCATACGGTGGTAAGTCGCAGAAATCGCAGAAGTCACAGAAATCGCAGAAGTAGCAGAAGTAACAGAAATCGCAGAAGTAGCAGAAGTCACAAAAATCGCAGAAGTAGCAGAAGTCACAGAAATCGCGAAAGTAGCAGAAATCGCAGAAATAGCAGTGGCGGAGGGATACGTGACCTACGTTCCTTAACTGCGATTCTTAACTGCGACAAATCACAGTTAAGAATAGCAGATATTGAAAAGTAGCATTCACAGAAATCACTGATATCGGAAAATCGCAGTTTAGCCCATCACTAGTAACACTGCTCTGTTGCGTTATACCACAATTGCTTTAATAAGATTGTTTTATTTCACAACCTGCTTTAAGGTTATGGTACAGCAGTGACAGACACTAGTGTTGTACGTGTCGCTGCGTGACAGGACGTTGTTCAGTTTGCACCTACAGGCGGATAAATTATAAGTATTTAGCATTTTACAAACACAGAGTGAACATAAAACGTCCAGCGGCACGAACCTGTAACTTATTTGACAGAACTGATAGTGAAAGTTCAGCTTAAATTAAAAATAAGGGATATCAACACTTAATAGCAAATAAAATGGACAGGAAACTAGAAATGAATCTAGATACGCGAGAGCAGAATGCAATCGAGAGTTGTTCCGGTAGCACACGAACAGATGGCACTATGCGCGAGTTAAATTACGTACGATACCACGCCGATGTCAATAAACAGATAGAAGCTATGCATGTCGCGCGTACTAAGCAAGACAACATGAGCGATGTTGTGGAAGACAGTGGCTATGTTAATGAATCGCGGGATATGTTTGAATCACCAAAACCTGAAAGGGAAGTAGGACTAGAACACGAAAATGCAGTAGAATCCAAAATTGAAAAGACACCAGATGTGGCTGATCTGCTCAAGATGTTGTCTACGCAATTTGCAACACAAATTGCAGCACTCAACGACAATATTAAGGCACAAATCGCAGCACAGGGGCATCAAAATGCTGCGCAAAATGACAATATTAATGCACAAATCGTAGCACTGGGCAACAAAATGCAGCACAAAGTAAACAAATCTAAATGCAGGATACCAGACTTAGCAAACAAATTGAAAAAGTCAACTCAAGGGTAGGAACAGTGAGTAATGAAATCAAAAGTATTAAAAGCGAAATCACTGTCATCAGTGGCAATATTGCCAATGTACAAGGACAAATTGATGACATTAACGAAAGATTTGACACTGAAGTAATTAAAATTCAAGATCAAATAGAACCCTTAGTCTGTACTAAAGTGGATGAAAAGGTATTCGGTATCAAATCTGAAATACAAACAGAATGTAATGCAGAATTTGCACAGATTAAACAATCTGTAACACAAACCAGTAGAGAATAAACCAAACAGATTGTTACTTGCGAAAAGAAGTGTGAACATAACACTTCACAAATCCAAGGCAAAAATAATGACTTGGAAAGAAAAATACAATCAGGACCTACACATTTTACTGAAAAAATGCCTTTCAGTAAAATCTTAGAGGGCGAGGAAAAATTCGACCCTGCGAAGAGGTACAACGGATGGCACCCCCATGATTTTGTAAAGAATTGCGAAAGAAATTTTCCTGAATATTTGACTGACCAGGAAAAAATTAATGTTCTAATCAGTGCATTAACGAGAGAAGCAAAAAGGTGGGGGTTGAATCTGGATACAAACCAGATGTCTTTTGAAAACTTTAAGCAAAAATTTATTGACGAATACTGGTTGGAACAAAAACAAGACCAGTTGTGGCGTGAGTTTCTAATGGCCAGGCTGTATGATAGCAGGGGTAGACAAACCATGAAAGAGTTTTGCGAATCCTGGTATATAAAACTGATACACCTAAAAGCAAGAAGGACTGAAGCCGAGATCGTTTGGGTTCTTTGGCAGAAACTGCCTGAGGATTCTGAACGATATGTTGGGAGTACCCACACAAGTTTTTCTGCGTTCTTGGAAAGGGTAGAGGATGAAGATCACTGGCGAAGAAATCGTGAATCTCGTCCTCATAATAATAATAATTATTCGCGAGAAAGTAATGAGGAAAACGAACGACCTGAAAACAATAGATATCGTGTAAACACGATTCAAGGAGGTCGTGCGAGAGGCAGGGGAAATTACAGTACGCGCGGCAGAGGATACATGGCGCGGAATTTCCAAAATAGAGACGAAGTGGAAAACTGAAAACCGCGTGTGTTACGGGCCGGATTCACGCAGAATCCGGTTTTGGGCCCAAAGATATGATGTCAAACCATAAATTCAAGAAAGAAAGATGTAAAGTACGGGGCAGGAAGGTTAAGGACGAGCCTATGGAAGACGTGCGCGGAGTGACACATACTGGCGTTCCTAGTGCGAAATCACGTGACCGTTCGTGCTCGGGCCAGCGCTTGCTGGAGAACCGTACATTGCACTTGACAGCACACACAAATAGAAGACGTCAGAACAAGATGGCTGCCGTAGAGAGAAACAGAAGAGGCGGGATCGGACACTTCCGTTGGCCGGTTTCGGTAACAGACGAATGTAAAACTGTAAATAAAGTTAATATATCATATGGTAAAGATAACTCGATATCGAAATCGTGCGAAAAGGCACCATTAAAGAATGAAAGGGAGCCAGAAAAGGCGAGTGAAAAGGACAATATTTATATTGTTAATGATGTGTATGAGGTAAAAGACGTAGATGTGGGGGAGGTTATGATGAATAAAGAGGAAAGGGAGGTAGAATATGCCACGCAAAAGACGTCTGTACAATTAACAATAGGTGAAAGTGATGTAAAGGAGGACGTTAGTAAACAAGACATTATAAGCAGTGCAGATGAAATTATTGCTAATGGAAATGTGTTCAATGATTTTAATGCAGAAGGGCCTAGTAGGAATTTCGCACGATTACCTGAGAATGATAACAAAGAGGAAAATGAAATGAAGGTCATCGAAGTATATGACGATTATACTAAGTATGAAGTTAAGGCTGAAATCGTTCAAAGTGATACAGCTGAAGTGCCTGAGTGTCCAAAAGATATGCATTGTGTAGAAAATGAGTCGAAAAACGAAGTGGCTGAAATATCTAGTGATAATCTGCCGCCGGCCGCGGTGGTCTCGCGGTTAAGGCGCTCAGTCCGGAACAGCGTGACTGCTACGGTCGCAGGTTCGAATCCTGCCTCGGGCATGGATGTGTGTGAAGTCCTTAGGTTAGTTCAGATGATGAAGGGTATACGAATACAGATAAGAATGAATATACTAACTTTCCTATTGTTCAAAAGTCGAGTACTTAAGTGAATCTGATGGTGAGGAAGAAAGTAGTGATGAATTTTCAGGTGTAAACGAAAGTGAATATACTTTTACTGAAAGAGGGTATGAGAGAATTAGTGACATTTTTCTAAAGCAAGATACAGAAAGTAGAATTGGGCCAAAACCGGAGGAATTATTTAGTAATGTAACACCAGGGCATAATTTGCAGGAACCTCCAGTTGATAGTATACTGGGGCAAGCCTTAACAAATGTTTTGAAAGAGTGTGAATTACAGAAACAGAAAGAACATTCTGGTAACACTACATCAGAGCAAGCTTTAACTAATGTTTTAAATAAGTGTGAAGTGCAGGAACAAAAAGAACCACGTGGTAAGATAATAGCAGAACAGGAGACCATGTACCTTGCTAAAGACTTTGAAATTCCAAAACCTAAAAAGCAACCTGATGAAACAAAACGTTGGCAAGATCTGAATGGGTTAGTGAAAGATGTAGAAGATAGGAGGCCTAAAAAGCCACCAGACTTAGTAAATATTTATGAACCATAAAAGAGTGTCTTGTTAATAAAGAGACTGGGGGCGGGTTGCTGACTGTATATACACTGTTAATATAATGTATGACTTAATTTTTATTGTATCTGAGTGTTACCTGAAAGTGGATTATTGTTTTGTTGATCTTGACACCTGGGGCAGGCTGTTGTTTATTTTACTGTTTGACTTTGCTTAGGAACTGTTTAATTTCAATTAATTTCTATTGTTTCCAGTCCAATTATGAAGATAGGGGCAAGTAACGTGACACACTTAAAAACTTTATGACTAATTATGTTTATAGTAACTTAATGAGAGTGCAAAGAACTCTATAAGATAATAATTTATTTCTAATATACTTAGAAATCAGAAAGGGCTAATGTTTGCAGTATGTTGTGTATTTAAAGATACATGTTCAAACCCTCAGGGGACATGCACTCTTTGCATTGTCAGGTGCCTGGCGAGCACCAGGGACCTGAGTTGTTGCCAGCACTACTTCTGTTTCTTTTTGTGCTGCCAACCTTCCTCTTCATCATTCAGAACTTTTACTATCTTCTTTCCTTCTTCTCTATCAATCTAAACTAAAAATGTGGAAATGATGTGAGATAGTGTGTATTGTTTGTGGACAAGTAAATGAATAATTAAATTGGGTACGCCAGAAAATGACCAAGAATAATGGAAGTATAGTGGGTACTGTAAAGGAAGAATGTAATGGAAAAGTAATTGAAAGAGAAATATAGATGAGAAAAGGTAAGAATACTGAAAACAAGGTAAATGAATGCTGTAATATGACTAAATGTAAATGTTTTTTGAAAGTAGGGATAAATATGATGTTGAAAAACTGTATGTGTGTTGAAAACTGAGGAGAGAAACCTGACTAATGTATGTGAAATAGATGTGAGATGTATATGTCTTGTGCCACAAAAGTTGGCAGAAATCACTTGCAATAGCATGTAAAAGTATTGTCCTGATCTTGACATATGTGATGACATAAATATGTGTAAATATTATTAAATTGAATACTGATTATAAAAGAAATATTAGTGAGTAAGAAAGAGGGGAGAAAACTCAGAAATCTGGGACTCTCAAATAACTCCTGAACATTGTCATTATGCCAAAAATGTCATTTAAAATTTTTCTTGATTAATGTATATGTTAACCTGATGTAGCCATGGTGTAAAGAAAAATTTAATGTTAGCAGTGTCTAATTGCTGTTTCAAAGTTACAGGTTTTATGTCTTATACCATTAACGCAATTGGTAACAAAGATGTGACATAATGATGAAAAATTTAAAGATGATGACAATAAACTGCCCAAAATTATGTTGTTGGGCAGCAAAACAAGACAAAAGAATAAAAATGCTGTGGTCCTGAAGTTGAGGACTACCATATATGCTATGTGAGCAATAGCCGAAGGACTTGCCAATGTGGGGCAAGGAGGTGAGGAGTGATCATGACCTAGGGGATGGGACAGGGTATTACTTTAAAAATGTTTCTTTTAGTGTTCTTTATCTAAATTGTGTTTTTGTGTCTAAATGTTTACATATAAAGACTGCCAAACCAATAATGGGCAATATGAGTAACATGGACTGCTAATGCTGAGGCAAGCAGTGACGTAAGTTAGGTTTTTTGACCAATATGTTATAGACTTACTTTTCTGACTGAAGTCAGTGAAAAGTTATTATCAAATATACATAGAATCTTGTTCAAATAGTTATAGATATTTTAAGAGTGGGTTTTCTTATGTAACTTAAAGTTTTGGACTGTCTTGCTTTAAAAATACAGCAGTGATGATTAAAGATAGGTTCTGAATAGGTTAGTGTGTTTATGTGTAACAAACATTTTGGACTGCTATTAATAAAGAGCAGCTTTAAAGATAATAATTTGGAAAAAAAATATTGCAAAGTTATTTTAGTATTCAAATAATCAGTTGGAAAATGTTCTCATAGATATTTGTGTAAATATTTGTGCGTATGTGGATGCAAACTGAAATTTTCAATATTTCATTCAATGCTGAATCTTGTAAAAGGTACTGTGATTATGAGTATGCTTGGGTGTTTGTGAATATTTACTTTCTTTAAAAATATTGAAAGACAAATTTCTGCTTCGTTATTTTAAAATGTTCTGTGCTATTCTATATGTGAATTATTTTTTTATTTTATTTGAAGGCTATATCTATTCTACTAATATGCAGCTTATTTTGTGTGATATTTATCTTTTATTTGAACTGTAAGTGTATGTGTATGAAATGAACATGTTTAAAGGTATCTTGTGTAATGATGAAAATTAGTCTCCATAAACCAGTGTCAGCATGTCATTACTGTAAATGTCTTATTATGAAAGTGATTTTGGGAGAAATGTATGCAATTTCTTAGTGTATTTACTGTGTGTTTCTAATATGTATTTTTTTCTCTCCCAACTGAAGTTGGATGGAATTTTTTTTTGTTTGCATCCAACACCACTTAGGTGTTATAGAAGTTTCCTTCAAGAATCACTTACAGGAAACTTCAACGAAACATAGGGCATGTGTAACACCATAGCTCTAATGCTGTAGGAATTTATTTTGCTTTTGTTTCATTTAATGTCACATCATTGAGCTTCTGTAAATGTGTTTGTTTGATACGATAACATAAAATTCTATACTCCTTTCATTGTAAGAACTTCGATGTCATGATATGATTCTATGCAATGTAGTGTATCTGTCATTTAAATTCTTTGTCCCATTTGGAGGGAACAAAACTTACTGTATATAATTGTAATTTCTGTGTGAATAATTTTTTGTAGCAATGTCAATATGTGCAAATATTCTGTTTTATTTCATGTATTTGGTCACTGTTATGTAAACTGCTGATCCTCACTTAGGGTTCTTAGTTAGTTTGTATGTAAGAGGTGTTGTGGTTCCCCTAGCGGACGGAACTGTGTAGCTAATTGTGGTTGGCCTAGGTAGAAAACGTGGAACAAGAGTCAGTCGGGGGCGAGCCACCAGTCGGGGACGAGCCAAGTAATAGTTGCATATTCTGCTGGTTCCGAGAGAGGCTTTTTCTGCCACTTTCCAATGCCTCGGATGGATGGATAAATAGCTGGAACTATTCTGGAATTTGTATCTATCATCGCCACCAAGAAATGACAGAGTCCAGCAATTCTACCTGTAATTCCACCTACCGACATGCAATCGCCACCACATTGCACAATCACTGTGATGGAGCACTATAGCAATGTACAGTGAAGGATCAGCTTAATGGATGTGTTAGTGTGCTCAAATATAAGGTAATTTATAACTGAGTTTATGTACCTACCTTGATTTTTCTCCTTATCATTACACCACTCAGGTTCCTCTCCGTTTGAACTAAAGTGATTTCCGAGTGTCCCTACTGAAAGAACATTAAAGACCAGTGTTTTTGCTAATTAATGCCCCTTGAACATAGTAAAAAAATGAAAGTTAAAGTTAATGAAAGTAATTTTCCTAATAAAACTGCCTGTTAATGTATTGTTGCCAACTTCAAATTAAAAGTCCGTAAGACTGAGGCTTATAAAGTTTTGCTTCGTAAATGATCTCATTACTTCCTGTTGTAAATCACAGAAGGTGAGTCAGTATCTTACATATATGTTAATTTTGTCTCTCAATGTAGTAAGAGTGGAAAACTGCAGTATGAAACGTTATATACTCATGTTTGCTAAGTGTTTGTCTCTCTTGTGTATTAGAAGTGCATACGAATAGTATACCAGGATCCACAGTTTGTCTATTGTGATAATGCTCGGTAACAAGTAACAGGAAGACCATTAATTATGAAAACCATAATTTCTTTATTGAAATGATAGTGAGAAGCAACCTGTTACTGGATTCCAATTAACTTTCATTTTAAATAGTAAAGTATTTAACTGAGAGAGACTTAACCCATATCAAATTAATGATTCTGCAGTGAATAGTAATAATAACGTTATAAAGTCCATTCAGTTGGTGTAAGCCCTGAAAGTAATAGTGTGTTCCGGTATCTGTTACAATTTTGCAAATAGTTTGTGCTGCTCTAGTTGTTAGCTTCAATCTTAAAACATACGTATGTGTCAAGAGTTCACTGCACTCACATGTGACAAAGTCTAGGTTGTGTTTATCCATTAAAGTTACTAATAACTATTTTCTTGAACGAGAATGTAATCATTCTCTTGCCTAGTTAAGCTGGCGACCGTTTTCTTTACCCGTTAAACAGTACAGATAGGCAAAATTTTGTTTGTTACTGTTCAAATATTTTCGTAATTCTGACTTTCACTTCCGATAAGCTACCTCCGTTAGGTACAACACCGTCAACACAACAAAATTCCTCTCTGAGGGTAACACTGCTCTGTTGCGTTATACCATAATTACTTTGATAAGATTGTTTTATTTCACAACCTGCTTTAAGGTTATGGTACAGCAGTGACAGACACTATTGTTATAAACAGTTCACAAAGTACAGACAAAATACAATTTCGTAAGTGTGAAGTTATCCAACTGTGTAATTGTGTAAACATGTGTCACTGATATAGTAAAAAAAAAGTTTGTTTCTCTGTTAAATAATCAGATAGCTGTGTAATTCAGCGTTAGAGAAATATGATACCGATGTGTAAAGTTCTATAAGGATATACCATATTACCTTGGGCTCCTTGTGCTTGCCACACACATGGTACACAAAGTAAGCGTGTACACCCCTGAGGATTAATGTAATTACAATCTCAGGTGTTACAGATTACAGCAATGGAATGAAATGCATCACGGAAAACCGTCGTATCACTGTACTTCAAATATCTTTAAAAATAAATGTTTTAAGTAGAAAATTAATCACTCAAATACGTGTCCTTTAGAGCTAAATGTGCGTCTTGCTATAAGATATTTCTGTGGAAGTGTCGTAGTTATCGTCCTCCGAAAGCTAAGTTCTGCAGAAGTCAATGCACTTACCTCATGATAAACAAAAGTGAAATGCTATGCGTATAGATATCGTAGTTATTACGTACCTTATCGTGATCAAGAAAGTACTATAATGTAGCGTATTGTTGTGCTACGGAAAAGGCTGTCTCATTGTAGCTATACCACAAAAGTTACTACTAAAACATGTTTTCCTTTCCAGAGGAATTCAGAAAAACTATGCAGATATAAAACAGAAACAGCGCAAAACCAACATCGTAAATTGTCACTCATTAGTAGCGTCGTGATAAAATCGTGTAGCTGTCACATAAACTAACCACTGTGTCATCTGGTATCTCACAGAAAGTACTTTAAATCCAGAATGTATTTTCAAGTAAACTAAAACGTTGCATTAAAATCTCATTAGCAGTACTGGTAAATGTTCTAAGTATGTGAGCCTTATAGTCGTTACGTAATCGTGCAGCTAACATGCAAGAATGTATACACACAATAACACTGTGTCGTCTGTTCTCAATAACAATGCATTCGTAATTTCTGTTTAAATAAGTTCTCTTGGTTCTTGACTGGATAGTTAACTTCATACATTATTGCATGTTAACAGATTGTAAGTCTGACAAAGCATACTAGTTATGTAAAGTGAGAAGTTATATGGCAAAGACAAAGTTAAGAAGCAGATTATCTTTCAATAAACGGTTTTACATGTGAAATGTGGTGTAAACCTTTACTCTTCCTAGTACGCAGAGTTTCAACTTCAACGCAATTATCATGTGGTATACGTCGGATTCTGTAAGGTCCATTGTAAACTAGGAAGAATTTGTGACTCTTCTTCTTATGTGACATTGATGAGAACTTCCTGACCAATATATAATTTCTTTGCATTTGCTTTACCGTGTAATTTTCTCCTTTTGTCTGCAGCGGAATTTATATTTTTAATAGCCAAATCAATTAAGTCTTTGTTTCGAAGTTTACGTGTATTCGGAAAAGGTACAAGCTCTCTGATTCTGTTCGGTGGTTCTTTATTCTTCAGTACAAGAATAGGTGGTAAAGCAGTGGAGTCATGAGGCATTTCATTCAGCACGTTTTGAAATAAGTGTAAATATCTGTCCCAATGCTGATGCTTTCTGTGACAATAAAGTCTGCAAAGATTATTGACTTCTTTCATAATCCATTCAGACGGGTACAATATTATGAGTACAATGAAATAAAAACAGATTTGATTTTATGGTTACGAAGGATGCGTGACCAAACAGCAGATCTGAATTGCGGTCCGTTATCTGAAATGACTTTACTAACGTGTCCAACTTCACGTAAGAAATTTTTAACAAAATCGGTGGATACAAACCGTCCAGTGGCTTTACGTAACGGTGTGAAAGAAACAAATTTTGAAGTAAGTTCAACTGAGACTAGAGCGTACGAAAATCCATTCGATGTTCTGACTAGGGGTCCCAAGAGATCAACAGCAGCAAATTCTTTTAATTTAGAAGGTATGATAGGAAACACGATGTGAGACAGTAGAAGGTTTAGCCTTTTGACAAAGTTTACAAACAGACAATACTCTTCGAATTCTCTTTTCCATATTGTTAAAATAACAAGTCGTCCGAAGAATATGATAACATTTTCGTGGACCAAAATGTGCATAGCTGAAATGAATGTACCAAATGTGCTTATTAACATAATCGTCAGGAATGCAAAGTACCCAAAGCTTGTCATCAACTGTGTAGCGTTAGAACAGTATGTTGTTTCTAACCAGGTAATAATGCCGAATATGAGTGTGTGTCTTTTCATGCCATTTATTTTTGATGTTTTTTTCAAATAGAATCTTTATCTTGTTCATGAGAAATGTCCTGCTAAAATGATATGTCATTAATGTTCAGGCAGTTGGCGGATGAGTTCTGAGGGGCTGCATGTGTTTTACAGGTACTGATTCTTGTGCAACATGTCTTCAAAATATTTCAGAAGACTGGAAAATTCAGATTGTTCGAAATGTGTCATCATTACGATGCTATGTTTTACTCGGACTTGTGTAGCTTGTGACCAATAGGCTGAGAGGAAGGCATGATAAAATTCTCCTTCACTGTGAGAATCGTGAATGATCGATCGCATCCGTTTAACTGGTTCATTCTCTAAGTAGCCACACTTAAATTCTAATCTGTGTTCCAATAACCAGTTGGGAGGAAAACAATGAGAGAATTGATGAAGCCATGCTTGTGGATGAATGTCGTTGCCAGAATTCTTAAATGTTTTGTATTACCGTGCAGTAATGAACAGCTTATAGTCAAAATCATCGTGTCGGCGAGTCGCACATCGCTCATTGTTACTTCGTTTCGGCGGTTCCACCTCAAAATTCAATGCGCCTTGCCAATTTCTTTCATTATTTCCGAAGTGTCCTGTGTTGTTATTATATGGTTGTTCCGTATTTCTATGTCCCTCCTCCAGTACTGGAGCGAGAGTGTCCTCTGAAACATGTAATTCTTGTATTACTTGTGCTATCTAATCTTGTACTTCCCGGATTTCTCTTTTGTACTGTGTATTAATTTGATTTTGATTTTGTTTGAATTTTCTAATTTGTTCATACTCTTCAGTGTCAGCGAAGGCTACAGGTCTTGTGTCATTCAGATCATCATCTATCTTTGTAAATAAAATAGTGAACTGATCTGAAAGTTCGGCTACTCTATACGATAGTGAAATTATTTCCTCTGTGTGTTTTTCTGAACCAAGTTTCAGAGTGTCCATTAGCTTGCAAGGTGTCGCGATTTTCATGAACAATAGTTTGCAGTTCTTTTATGGCTGCTTCGGTATTCTGTAATGCATTTTCATGACGCGAAAAAATAGGTTGGAAATACTCACAAATTTGTGATTTTACGTCATTACAGACTTTTTGACATTTCGATTCGATTTTATGTAACTCAGTAATTAAATCTTCACGCGTTTGTTCAAGCGTATATTCCACTGAATCTAACTTTTGAAGCTTTTGTTCCATTGTGTCTAACTTTTGAAAATTTTGTCCTATTTGTTTCTGATTTTGTTCAAGCGTTGTGTCTAACTTTTGTAGCCTTTGTCCCATTTGTAGAATTAACTGTAATAACAATGCACTGGTGTCTCAAACATTTTCCTCAGTGCTAATCGGCAGTGCATTTGAATCGGCAATATTCGCATTTTGAAAGGCAGAAAATGCGTCTTGACTTATTTGAGAAAACAGTGAGGACGCAAAACCTGAATCTACAGCATTTGCAAGATTGTGTCCTGTCATTTAGGAATCCTGAGGCGAGCTGTTGCCGACCGATCGATCGATAATGCTTCCCTGTTCACTAATTGATTCACTGTCTACGCCATTATTTGCAGCCCGCCATATGAAACGTCCCCTTAGAAAAATTTATGAATTACTGTGCTGATAAACCTCTTACATTATTTGCTTTTCAAACAGCTGAGCAAAACTCAACGTACTCAAGGCATAGTTAGCAAATGAAAGATTTTGACAGAGAAAAAACAATTTAATTAACTTAGTATTGTTGAAAAGTCATTATGTATATAGCAGTTCATGACATCCAGTCTTACAAATTTCAAAACTCCGCCATCTGTCTCTCCACATCCACCACTGCTGGCGGCTCACCTCCAACTGCGCAACGTTACGCGCTGTTAACAGCCAACAGCCCAACACTACAATGGCAGACAACAATGCAAACTAGCCACAGAATGCACACAGCACAGCCAGTGATTTTCATATAAAGGGCCACGTGGCGTTAGCAATAATAAAACCTAAACAGCCTACTTACACAGGTTTGTTTGACACGCGGGAGAGTGTCATTAAGATGTTGAAAAAAACTAAACTGGCAGACTCTTAAAGATAAACGGAAACTATCCTGAGAAAGTCTTCTAAAATTTTTCAAGAAGCGGCTTTAAATGATGACAGTATGAGAATGTTGCAACCCCTTACACATCGCTCCCATAGGGATCGCGAGGATGACTAGATTAATTATAGCATGCACAGAAGTATGTAAACAATAATTATTCCCTCCCTCCATATGTGGATGGCAAGGGGAAAAGCCTAAATAACTGGTACAATGGGACGTACTCTCTGTCATGCACATCACAGTGGATTCCATGGTATAGTTATGGCTGCAGATGTAGAAGGGTCCGATTATGAGCTTTGGAATTAAATTCAGAAATCATGTCACTGTATCTGATATTTTCTGAAATGTACTCTCATCTCATCCTTCCACATCTCGAAATACGATTGTGTTCTATTAATATTTGTATTGCTAGAATGCAATTAATTCACTCTGGCGAGGTACCCACCGACGTCTTTCTGATTGTTGAGTGTGGAAGTTCACTCTTGGGCCGTATTCACTGGAAGTATTTCAGATAGAGTTAGGGATTTACATTTTGGTCTCTTGAGACTCAAGGGGACCATTAATTCATTCAGGCAGAGGCCCACATACAGGTTCAAAGTAATTGATGTGTTGTAGGTACCAGACTGTTCTCCTGTTCGCTAGCTAGTTACTGCTTGGCTCAATAGTCATCCATAGTATCAGCTTGCAGCATACCTTTTCGTTGAGAATTTGGTACAATCCCTCGGAATCGTTAAGCCATAATCCCAGTTCCATACGGCACCGCGATGCAGCACGGTGGCCCTGAAGCTCGCACAGAATCGTTAGCATACTATGATAATCGTAACAATTTAGTTAACATTTTTGCATACTTAATAAGCTTACACATTATTTTAGGATTAATGGCTTTATGCCTATTCTCCAGTAAGTATGCCTGTATTCTCTGTTACTGAGCCAGTGAGACTTACTTCACCCCTACGGCCACAGGTACGAATACTGCCTCGGGCATGGATGTGTGTGATGTCCTCAGCTTAGTTAGGTTTAAGTAGTTCTAAGTTCTAGGGGACTGATGACCATAGATGTTAAGTCTCATAGAGCTCAGAGCCGTTTTTAAGACTTACTTCACCTGCTGGATAACCTGTTATATTCTGTGGCAAGAAGAGGTAAACATGAAAGGATATGGGTCTAGTAATCTTCGACAGTTCAAACGTATGGAAAATAATTCAACCCCTTAGGAAAATAGGAGCAAAGGATAGTAGGGGACACAAGGTGCACTCAGTGTATATGCCTGGGGGACTCACTGAAACTGCTGAAGACGCCATTCCGGCTGTCACTGAGAGAACAGGGATATGCCTAACTGAAGATTGTGGCGCATGTTGGGACGAACGATACCTGTCGCTGGGCTCCGAATCATACTTGGATCGTTCCAGACGCTGGTAGGGTAGGTTGGGGAAACTAAACTTGCTCACAGACTTTTAAAGAAGCTCAAAATTTGTAGCAAAATTCCCATAACTGATAATGGCCCCCTAGGTCTGAGTCGGGTGGAGGCATTGAACAAATGTCTTCGAAAGTTCTGTGACATGCTAGGCTGTGACATCCTGAACTCCCGCCATTAGGTTGACAATTATAGGTTCCCTCTAAATGGGTCAGATGAGCACTACACATTGTGATGTGTTTGGGGTGCACGCAAGGGTATTTTTAGAATAGGCGAATCTCCATTCAGTCCAAATAACGATAGGTGCAGGGGACCAGCGGATCCACAAATGACAGAAGATCGAAAGAAATGGTACCTACAGGTGAAAATTTTAGAATCACAGTGATTAATTACCAGTCCCTGAGCAACGAAGTACCAGAGTTGGAAGTGTCGTTACAAAGCTGTAGAGCTCACATTATATTAGGTAAGGAAAGCTGAGGGTGGAACACGAAACTGATAGCAGAGGGGAAAATGGAAGGGTATATAGAAGTAATGGATAAATTGTTAATTGAGTGATGAATTTGTTGCAATAGGCAAGAGAATAAAATCCATCGAGATAGAAATTGAATATGCGAGAGGGATCGTCTGTAGAAGATTCGCATCAATTGAGTAAGTAACAAAATAGTGGGATCCATCTACTGACCACCAGATGCATCACCAGGTGTAACCGATAACTTCAGACAAAACCTCTGTCCACTGGTACATGAGTTCCTGAATCATACTGCCATTCGCTGCAGGAGACTTTTGTCATCGAACGATCACTTGGGATAGTTACGGTTTTGTAAGTGGTGCGCGTGACAAGATGGCCTGCGAAACAACTTTAACGCAAGTTCCGTAGAAAGATAAATATGAAATGAGAGAGTCCTGCTGACTGGTAGGTGTCACAGGTGGCGTGTAGGTCAACTGCTACAGGGAGAGCTAGTTGCAGAATACCAGATCACATGCATCTTGAAACCTAGTGCCATGCATAGCCACATGTGAGAGAAAGCAAGGCCTTCTTCAAAGATTTTGATGGAAAAGATCTGGAATTTATAGTAAGAGTAACAGAAAACGGAAAGTCTAACGTTTTAAAGTGTAATATTAAAGGTGACTTAAAGCCAATAGTAGCAGCAACAGCAAGCAATCCGGTTAGGTCCGTGACAGGTTGTATGGCGCCATCACTAATCCTGGGTTAACACAACTGTTGTGCATGCAGCATACCTACACCAGACTTCTGGACCTTGTCTGTTGAATGTAAATGTCGCATGATGGTTAAATGGTAATGCATCACCTATATCAGTAGTCGAGGCTTCCTTAATGCGGAAAATCATTCATGCCAGAACGATCTTTGTTGAAACAAGAATATCTTTATCTGGCGTATTTTTCCCAAAAGCACTCACTCCACACACAGTTCAAATCTTTCGAGCTGCCTACTCTGCATTCACCCCTTTATTATACCAAAATTAAATACTATGTTGCAGATGTTGAACCTTTTTCAGCTTGCGACCCAATTTTACAACCGTAGTTCATAATTTTCATGCATGCCAAATCCAATGCTTAACTGCCAGATGATAACTAGAACTTCAAATTGGAAAATGGCAGTTGATACTCACACTGGCAGCGTCGCGCCGCGTTCACCTGGGCGGCACCCGATTTCAAGCGGGGGGTGGCGTCTGACCGGTGGCCGGTAGCCGCAGCAGCGCGAGGAAATACTCGAGCGTAAGCTGTTGTGATCGCGACGCAGCCACGAGCTATCGTGCGAAATTGTTTCTCCAAGTATTAGTTAATACTGGTGAGTAGAACGTAAAGCAAATTATATTCACCGCTGGACTGCTACGGTGGCAGGTTGGAATCCTGCCTCGGGCATGGATGTATGTGATGTCCTCTCGTTAGTTAAGTTTAAGTAGTTCTAAGTTCTAGGGGACTGATGACTGAAGATGTTAAGTCCCATAGTGCTCAGAGCCTTTTGAACCATTTTGAAATTATCTTTGATGTTCAATCAGACTCATAACTTTAGACGAGGGCCGAAAAGTGCCCCCCGCCCCCCCCCCCCCCCAAAAAAAAGAACAGGTGGACGCGAACACGCGATTGTTTTTTCGGTATTGTTCGTTGCGTTTGGTCTTGGCGGACATCACAATACATCCGTTCAAGTTCATCGTTGATTCCATTACTCAGTTTCTTTTTATTACAGAGGGCGAGCAGCCCTCTGACCGAAACTCTGAGCTACCGTGCCGGCATCTAACGTAGCCTGCAACACACAACTGACTAATAGTAGGTAGTGTACTGTGAGTAAGACACCATAATATCCTAAAAACTAAAAACTAAACTCCGCCCGAACAGGCCATGAAGGTCCAACAGTACCGACCGCCCGCCGTGTCATCCTCAATGCGTTGGCGTCTCTGGATGCGGATATGGAGGGGCATGTCGTCAACACCCCGCTCTCCCACCGTATGCCGGCCGATGTGGCCGAGCGGTTCTAGGCGCTACATTCTGGAACCGCGCCACCGATACGGTCACCGGTTCCAATCCTGCCTCGGGCATGGATGTGTGCGATGTCCTTAGGTAAGTTAGGTTTAAGTAGTTCTAAGTTCTAGGGGACTGATGACCTCCGAGGTTAAGTCCCATAGTGCTCAGAGCCATTTTTTTCTCCCGCAGTTTGTCAGTTCACATAAATGGTTCATGTCCGAGGCAGGATTCGAACCTGCTACCGCAGCGGTCGAGCGGTTCTAGACTGAAGCGCCTTGGAACCGATCGCCTTCACCGGCTGGCTGTCAGTTTACGAAATCGGTCATAATATCCTGTAGTCCCTTTGAGAGAGCGCAAATGCAACAATTGTGCTAACATGCGAAACCAAGCAGCGCGCAGCGCTTTCCTAAAAACACGTGTTACTCTCCGAAAGTATAGGTTTCTGGTCCCATGTTTATTGGACTTACTTTTCTTGTTTCGATGAATGCTACCACCTCTCAAAGTAGTCGACACTTGTATTTAACAACCGGTGTTAGCCATAGGAGTGGACCCAAAATTGAACCATATTTAACTGCCTTTATAATTTCATGTGGGGTCCTGCCCACTTGTCTCTTATAGGGTGCCTAAAGGATACTGCTTCCCTAATAGCTATACAACAATTCAAGCAAATCATATTAATTGTTTTTATTACAATAAAGTAGATTGACAATACAACTTTGGTTTACAATGTCGTGTCGCAAGCTATTGGCGACATGGAAATAATCAATGTCTTTCACTGTATAGAATGTCCATGCCAGTAATGGATAAGAATCACAAGTAAAGGCTCAGCTAGTGTCCGTCTTCTACTGTCCAGCCAAGGCTGGCAGGAGCGGCACATATATTCTCTTGGTAGAGAGGCCGCTTCTGTCGTGGTGTGTTCCTTGCCAGCGGGCTATTAGCTGACGTCGTCTCACAGCCTTCTCTGCTCTTCCGTTCTTAATCTTCGTGCCGGCGCTTGTCGTTACATTGGAACATTTTTCGCCAGTAACTAAACTTGTCTACACTTCGAACCTTTGCTTAATTATCCTGTACAACTTTTTACATTCTATTCGTGTAGTACTTTTCAAACCAGTTGTTGGTAAAGCCATCAAATGCATAAAACTTGTGTTTTTTTACAGAGTGTAATACAATCTGCACAGTAACACATGTTGGAAAGACCACAAAACATACTAACTGGTGACGTTGTATTATTTAATGATAACATTTCATGAGTGAATATATAAATAGCTTTCTCAGTCCAGCAAACATTCTCGCATCCCAAACTTGATTTGCTAAGTAAATTGTCTCTATGTAAATGGGAGACTACTTTTGAGCACATTATGTTTTCGAATATTCTAGAAAACGGTTTTTGTAAGGAAATCAGATTTAAATTATTTAAGTCTTCCTCGTTACTTTTCTTATACAGAATTTTAACTAATTTAAGTCCTCCTTATTATCTTTCTTATGCAGAAGTTAAACTATTGCATATTTAAATCTGTCTGGAAAAGAACCCCAGTGCCAATGATGCATTAAATATGTCAGTAAGGATATTACTTACTAAGTTAGGACAACTTTTCAGAATTCTGTTTGAATTTCCATCAACACCATGTGAGATTTCCTTTTTCAGAATTTTTGTTTCTCTTATTTCATTGATGGATATTAGTGCTGCTTCTAGTTGCTTAAGGATTTGTGGAAAGGTATTTTTAATAGATTCACTTTCTTCTTCAACTGCACCATTTAAACTTATTTTTGCTGCTGCATTACAAAAGCAACTGTTAAAACTACTTTCAGCTTCGGTAATATCATTCACAACATTGTTATGACATTTAATTATTATGCTACCTTGTGCACTGACTGGCTGTCCTTTCTCCCATTTGACAATATCACATATAGCTTTAATGTTATTGTCTGCATTATTTATTTCTGTTAGGACATACATCCTTCTTGATATTTGAATGTCTTTCCTCAAAACATTACAGAATTCCTTTTCGGTATGCTAGTAACATCTCATCCAGACTAAATTTTAATTACCTTAGTTATTCATGTCTTACTTCTTTTCTTAATGGATCTTCTGTATAATTTTTAGGAAAGTAAGTTTAAAATTTTGGCACATATTTACTAAATAACAAACTGAACTTGGCATTATTATCTCTTTCTGTATGCACCTCATCCAATACCACCTCTTTTAATTTACTTTTAAACTATTGCATCCTGTTCACGTTAATATGCCTCACTGCCTTGTATGAACATGCCTTATGCTGTAAGATGCTATATTGTTTATTCTCATCAGTTGTGTTTCATGATCATACAGTCCATTAACAATTGGTTGAATATTAATTGTTTCATTCTGTGAACTTTCTATAATAATGTTATCAGTCAGTGTCATATTACTTTGCTGCAGACAAGTTGGAAAAGTGATACTGAAATTAGATTCAAACGCCAAAATAATGATTCCAGTTCATTTTTCGTGTCCGTATCTGTAAGGTACCTACGTTGTATTTTCCACAAACGACTACTGTTTCTTCTTGTCTGACAGACAGTTCCTTAATGCATCTATATTTCTCAATAACAACCGAAAGTTCCCTACAGGTGATACGTACGCTGTTACAGTTACAGGAATATTCTTCAGTAACGTCTCGCGAACAAACACTTCAGCGTTCTCATCTACACAAAAACTATTTATGGCATTATTTTTTATTCTGTGCCCAACTTCTACATAATTAGTTTGCTACTCCTCCTTTTCCCATGTTAAATCTACACGAAAATGATGCTAATATATAAATCCTCATATTTAACTTCTGCATTCCTGTGGTCACATGATGTTCCAAGAGACTCAGAACTTCCATCACTTTAGAATTTCTCACATCTTCTGGTAATACAAAAAGGGGATCCAACTTGTCTTACAACCCACTAATGTTCTAATGAAAGAAATTAGTTTAATTCTTTGTGGAAACTGTTACATATATTATGGGCCTGTTCTGCTCAAATTTTCTTCAATGCTGTCTGTCTGAAACCAGATTATAATAAACAAAATTGGCCTCTCTCGTTCCAGTAATACAGGGATATTGTCCTGTGTGCCTGTGGCCCCACCCACATACACTTTCTGAAAGATGCTCATCTAATCTGTACTGATTCACCCTAATATTCAGGTACAGAAATCGATTTCTGTATCCCCATCTTCCAAATGCAGCAACAGGCACGCCAATGATATGAGACCTTGATTTTCTCAGTCAAAAACAATAATCTCAGCTCTTTCCTTTGATGATTACTGTTGTGTTCAATAAACTGACGGAAAACGCAATTAAAATATTCACTCTACTAACACAAATTAAATTCGACTTACTACAGAAACATCTTGTAACACGATTGTGCCTATTTTAATACGAATTGGTAGGACATTACCAACTTTTGACTCCGTCAAGGTATGTATTTACTTCATGTCCTGTATCGTGCTCAAGTATTATGAAAAGGTGGCAGTTCATAGATAAAATTACGTATTCACAACAACAAAAAATATGTCGTCAGAAAACAAAAGTGGCATCACGAATATTTGCAGTACTATAAGGTTTCCCTTTCTGACACTAAGGGGTACTGAAAGTAGGAAGGCAACTTTTTCTCTAGCGTTGTCTTACGATTGCTGTGGTGTCACCGCCAGACACCACACTTGCTAGGTGGTAGCCTTTAAATCGGTCGCGGTCCGGTAGTATACGTCGGACCCGCGTGTCGCCACTATCAGTGATTGCAGACCGAGCGCCGCCACACGGCAGGTCTAGAGAGACTTCCTAGCACTCGCCCCCAGTTGTACAGCCGACTATGCTAGCGATGGTTCACTGACTTCTACGATCTCATTTGCCGAGACGATAGTTAGCATAGCCTTCAGCTACGTTATTTGCTACGACTTAGCAAGGTGCCATGATCAGTTTCTATTGATGTTGTAAATCATGTACCGTCAAGAGCGACATTCGTCATTAACGGATTAAAGTTAAGTATTCCACCAGCTACGTCCCTTTTTCTCAATTCTAATTCCCATGTCATGATCTAGACATCACGCCAGCCTGCGTGAGCTAAAGCGTGCATTTCGGCCTCCTGTAGTAACGGTGTTGGCTCTCCTGCCAACCCCAACATTGGCGACGAGAGTACAAGTGTTCTTATCTAAATTGCCCTGATTTACTAGTGTAATGACTTCGCCACAATCTCCAGATGTACTGTCTGAATTTTATCGCTTACAGAATCAGCAGACGCAGGCCTTACTGGATGCCCTTGGACAGCTTGTCCAGGGTCAACGTGCGATGCAAAACGATGCGGCAGCAGCCGCTTTACCGCTAACACAGCCACAACACGCTGTTGCACCCACTTTTCGACCTTTTGATACTGCACTGGAAAGCTGGACGGAGTGGTCACCACAATTTGGATTCCATCCTACAGAATTCAAGGTAACGAGCGGCAGACTTCTCTGCTTTCATTCGTCGGAGTGGTCACGTACCCTGTGATAGTCAAATTATTTCCCCGACGCGACGTAGCAACTCTGTCCTACGAAGAAATTTTGTCTGCATTAGATGCATATTTCAAAGAATCGGTCAATGTAGTTACGAAAAGGTATACCTTCTTTCGTACAAAACGTACGGCAGGTCAGACTAATCGGGAGTGGGTTGCCACCTTGCAAGGCCTTACTAGAGATGGTGCTTTTGAGTGTCAAGGTGGACTCCCTTATTCAGATACTATGGTACGTGATGCAATTGCACAGAACGTTCCTGTTGTTCGTATAAGGGAACAGATTTTGAAAGTAGCAAATCCCTCCCTTCAACAAGTGATGGACATTTTGGATCGACGGGACACACTTCACTTTGCTCAGGAATCATTTGAAACTTCGCCAGCAGTGTGTCAGGTTAACCGGCCCGCCGGGCGAGCTGCACGGAGCAGTAAACAGTCCTCGCGCCCGGCCGCGCCGCTGCCGCCAGGCTCTCAGCCACGTGTACCGCGACGCCAAGCTAATGCAGTGATCAAATCATGCCCGCGGTGTGCTACTAAACATTCGCGTTAGATTTGCCCGTCACGCCAATCTATTTGCTTTTATTGTAATAAAAAAGGACATGTTCAGAGTGTTTGCCAGAAAAAGCTCAGATCGGAAGCTCAAAACCGATCCAGGCCCTTTGCTTCGCGCCGGAATCGGAATCGAACCAAGGATACTCAGGCTCGCGAAACTTCGCCCAAGGAAATTCATGTAGTTCATTCCACTCCGCGCAGTGCCTCTGACTGGGTTTGTCCCAAAAATAGTGTGCGTCGAAATCGCCGGAACTTCCTCAAGTCGCAAGTGATTATGTGCCAGTGCCAGTGCCAGTGTCAGTTCACGTTGCACAAGACAGTCGCTCTTATCGTCAGCAGGACAATGAACTTTTTGTAGACTTGGACATTAACGGCAAAGTGATATCATTCCAGCTTGATACCGGAGCTGCAGTTTCACTGATCAATCAAGACACTTACAAACTGCTGGGCACACCTCCGTTGCGTGCCGCAAATGTTAATTAGCTATTCCGGTACCGATATCCCTGTGTTAGGATAGTGCAGCCTTCTTGCAACATACAAAGGACAAACAAAACTTGTGTAATTTTACGTCCTTCGTTCATCTTCTGCAGCGAACTTGTTTGGTTTCGATTTATTTCAGTTTAACTTGTCTATAGTAAATCAGGTCCTAACAGTGAACCAGGCGGTGCCTTCAGACAGTGTTTCTCGTCTATGTGAAGAATTTGCAGACATTTTTGCACCGGGCCTCGGTTGCGCTAAGAACTATAATGCACATTTGGAACTGAAAGCAAACGCGCAACCGAAATTTTTCAGAGCGGGCAATGTTCCCCACGCATTGCGTGATGTCGCAAAAATATTATACGATTTGGAATCACAAGGTGTAATTGAATGTGTGCAGGCTTCTCTCTGGGCATCACCCTTAGTAATTTTGCCAAAACCTTCCGGAAAGTTGAGACTTTGTGTGGACTTCAAGGCAACAGTGAATCCACAACTAGTGATTGCAACTTTTCCTTTACCCCGCCCGGAAGATCTTTTTGACGAACTGTGCCCGGGTAAATATTTTTTCGAAGTTGGACCTCGCAGATGCTTACTTGCAAATACCGGTGGACGAAGAATCCCAGCGCGTTTTTGTGGTTTACATGCATCTTTGTTTGTATGGATTCAAACGACTGCCATTCGGGTGTGCATCCGCTCCTGCATTGTTACAGCAATATCTACAAACTGTTTGTGCGTCGGTCCCTACTGCAGCAAATTATCTGGACGATATTGTGATCTCCGGAAAGACGGAAGAAGAACATTTGGCCAATCTCCGAACATTATTTCAGGTCTTGCGACAAAATGGTCTTCGCTTGCGAAAGGACAAATGTGTGTTTTTTGCTCGGGACTTACCATACCTGGGACATGTAATCAATTCCCAAGGCATACATCCCAGGCCCACGCACCTTCGTGCCATTCACGACTTACCTTCGCCGCAGAATTTGAAGCAGCTACAGAGTGTGCTGGGAAAAATCAACTATTATAATAAATATATTCCTCATGCCTCTTCCATTTCAGCTCCACTTCATCGCTTACGCCGTAAAGGTGTTCCATTCGTCTGGACGACGGAATGCGAACGCGCCTTTCGGCAGTTGAAATCGGCGTTGCTTTCCAATACTTGCCTTACGCCATTCGATCCCCAGAAGCCCCTTTTGTTGATGGTGGATGCATCGGATTTCGGGATCGGTGCTGTGCTTGCGCACAAAGATGGATTGCACGATCGCCCTATTGCCTTTGCGTCCAAATTGCTCTCGTCTGCGCAAAGAAATTATTCACAGATCGAGAAAGAAGCATTGGCTCTCGTATTCGGTGTTACAAAGTTTCATGATTTCTTGTATGGTCGTCACTTCACCATAATCACAGACCACAAACCTTTGACATCGCTTTTTCATCCGACCAAGCCTGTACCTCCACGTACAGAGCAAAAATTCATTCGCTGGTCTATTTTCCTCTCGCAGTACCGCTACGATATCTTGTATCGGTCCACTGCTAAGCACGGAAACGCCGATGCGTTGTCCCGCTTGCCTGTTGCTGAGGATAGGGCATTCGATTTCTCCGAACTTGCTTGCATGTTCATTGATGCGGAAAGCGATGACGTGGTCGAATCGTTTGCGATTGATTTTCGTCGTGTAGCTACGGCCACAGCTGCCGACCCTGTCCTTGCTCCCGTTCTGCGTTTTGTTGCTACGCAATGGCCCTTGCCCGAGTCACGGATCGGGGACCCGTTGGATCGCCGATTTTTGACTCACAAGGGGAGACTTTTTGTACGACGTTGTGTTTTGCTGTTGCGTTCTGATATTGATCAGTCCAGGGTCGTGGTACCACGTTCGTTACAGTCCTCTGTCTTACAGCTTCTCCACCAAGGACATTGGGGTATAGTGAGAACAAAACAACTTGCTCGTCAGCACTGTACTTGGTTCGGAATCGATGCCACGATTACGAATATGTACTCTTCTGGCATGGTGTGTGCCGAACAACAGTCAGCACCATCGCGGAAATTCTTTCCATGGCCAAAAGCCACTTCCCCTTGGCAACGCTTACACATCGATTTTGCTGGTCCATTCTGGAATGCTCGATGGTTGGTTGTGGTAGATTCATTCAGTACTTTTCTTTTTGTTGTCCGGGTGTCTTCCACGACGTCATCTGCCACCATCCAAGCGTTATCCGCTATCTTTTGCATTGAAGGTCTTCCTCAGACTATTGTTTCCGACAATGGCCCACAATTCATGTCTGCAGAATTTCTGTCATTCTGCAAGGCCAGTGGTATTCAACATCTGACGTCCGCGCCGTTTTCGCCACAGTCAAACGGTGCCGCTGAACGATTGGTCACGACTTTCAAGTCACAGATGTTGAAGTTGAAAAAGTCGCATTCTCGGGAGGACGGGTTATTGCTCTTTTTGTCCTCGTATCGCTCTCAGCCCCGAGACGGTCGCTCGCCGGCTGAGTTGCTCCACGGTCGCCGTCATCGAACCTTGATGTCTTTGCTACATCCGCCGCATCAGGTTCCTATGCAGCGGCAGACACCTGCTTTTTCTCCAGGCGACGTTGTCTACTATCGCCACTACCGAGGTTCACGGCGTTGGCTCGAAGCGCGAATTCTTCGCTGCCTCGGACTCGCTATGTATCTGGTTTTGGGGGCCTCTGGTGAGGTGCGTCGGCATCTCAATCAGCTGCGCCTCTGTCGTCGCACGGGATCTGCCGCTCGCCGTCTGCTTTCAGCGACAGTGCCGTCCGGTCAGCGCCCTGGGGACCCATCTACTGGCTCGCCTCAGCCCCAGGTGTTACCGACGCTGCCTTCCATTTTGCCCCATGGCGACTCGCCGCCGCCGCCGCCTGTTCTCCCGCCGGCGTCGTCCGCAGTGGTCGCGTCGCTGCAAACGCCGGGCGCCTCCCTGGGTCCCGCGCCGCTGATCGCTTCCCGTGACCAGTTGTCCTCCGACATGGAACTCTTGCCCGCTCCGGACCATATGTCGTCTTCGCCCGTCGGGTGCCGCGGCCCGATGGAGGTCGACCCTTCGGCCCCTCCTGTCTCTCTACGGGCGCATACACCGCATGTTGGCGTGCACCCTGGAGCAGGTTTTCAGGCGTTTCCTAGCTCCCCGCGGTCCGAATGGCAGGGTGCGGGTGGCACAGCCTCGCCTGTTGTTAGGCTCCCCACCTCGTCGCATACGTCAACATGCGGTCCTCCCCATGGCGGGCGGAAGCCTTATGCCACAACCGTACGCAGATTTGCGGGGGAGGAATGTGGTGTCACCGCCAGACACCACACTTGCTAGGTGGTAGCCTTTAAATCGGCCGCGGTCCGGTAGTATACGTCAGACCCGCGTGTCGCTACCATCAGTGACTGCAGACCGAGCGCCGCCACACGGCAGATCTAGAGAGACTTCCTAGCACTCGCCCCCAGTTGTACAGCCGACTTTGCTAGCGATGGTTCACTGACTTCTACGCTCTCATTTGCCGAGACGATAGTTAGCATAGCCTTCAGCTACGTTATTTGCTACGACTTAGCAAGGCGCCATGATCAGTTTCTATTGATGTTGTAAATCATGTACCGTCAAGAGCGACATTCGTCATTAACGGATTAAAGTTAAGTATTGCACCAGCTACGTCCCTGTTTCTCAATTCTAATTCCCTTGTCATGTTCTAGACATCACGCCAGCCTGCGTGAGCTAAAGCGTGCATTTCGGCCTCCTGTAGTAACGGTGTTGGCTCTCCTGCCAACCACAATAATTGCCTTATTGAGTTTCTACCTGCATGATTGTAGCTCTGCTACAAAATATTGAAAAACCTCGCTTCCAGCGAATTTCGAAAGGCGAACGAAAGCGACTTGCACCTGGTAGGCACGCACATTACTTCGGAGCTAGCGGAAAGGTGGGACAGATGTCTTGCTTATGGGCTCAGTAGCCTCTATGACAGATAAATCGCAACACAAGAGACGAGAGTAGTTGTATTTTTAATATGAAACGACGTTCGTGAACTTTAAACATTAACTGATGTCCTTTTATCACATTTCAAGAGAAAATCGCTCACGTTATTCTATTGAAATGACATGATAATATCAAGTGAATTTAGAAGTATAGTTCTGTACCATGAAGGAAAAAACTCGTCGGTTACAGAGTTGCTATACATACTCTGCGTATGTGGCCCCTCCCGCCAGAGGTTCGAGTCCTCCCTCGGGCATGGGTGTGTGTGTGTGTGTGTGTGTGTGTGTGTGTGTGTGTGTGTGTGTCACACACATTTGAACATTTTTTATTCTGCGTAGTTGCAGTGTTTCAGTTATACTACCAGAGAGGATACCAGGTGATGTGTTCTGTGAGTGAGCTCGGAAGTGACTATAGCTTCGCCTCAGAGCTGTTGCTGGCAAGGGCCGGAATATCCTCATTATATGTCAATGAGTCTTATTCGCATTTCTCTAACTAGGTTTAGGGTCTAGAGTGAAACTACTTGTAACACATTAGTGCACTAAGTGCAAAGGAAACGTCATAATTTAATAACTGCGAAATTATTTATGTTTTACTGTTTTAATCGAACGGAAACCATAAAAGCGTATTCACCAGACGCGATTCACAATTTTAGAGTTTCTCCAGTGGTTCAGTTGGCAACGTATCTTCGGTACACAATATTGTTATTGAGATAACTGTTTTTGGCACATCCGCCAGAAGACAGACAAGACCTGTCTTCTTGTTGTTTGCTCTTCTGACGGATATTCTGCCGTTGCTCGAAACGTGAAGACTTAAGTTGAATTCTAAGGTCCCATATGGCGAAAATCTTATGTTTCTATTTTTCCAGCTCTAGCATTCAAAAGATAGTAACAACAAGCGGCAGAAAAGCACCTGTGAACCAACAATTAACAAAGCAGTCATAATTAGAGGAATCTGGCGAACTCCATCTGTCATCCGATAACTGTGAAAAACTGCTTTTTTCATCTGCACAGCACCACAGTATGAACTTAAGGGTTTCGTACGATTCCTACACTTAATTTCTTTGTGATCGTTTTCAATGACAGTAGAGGAGGAACAAAACGATCTGACTTGAAATATACTTTTCCAGAGGGATTTGAATCTTCGGCTACAGTTGCAGTAGTACACCTAGTGAGGTATCAAGAATGTGAGCATTCACTCATTGCTGTAGTATTGGCTGAGGCAGAAAGAAGCAGGTTTCCCACAAAGTAAACGATGAGGGGCACTCTAATTATCGCATAGAGTAGCCCCTCCTCGTAAACGTAAGTTTTCCAAATCGTTGTCACTTATTAAACATGAATTGTTTGCAAAATGACAACTATATCTAGTGAAATGAGTAGGTTAATGCAGCTCCAGTCCGTCACTGAGTTGCCAAACACTTTCCGGATAGCATTTAAGATAGAATTATATATATAATATGTGTGTGTGTGTGTGTGTGTGTGTGTGTGTGTGTGTGTGTGTGTGTGTGTGTGTGTGTGTGGTGTTTCTGTTCTTTCGGATACTACGATTCGAAACAGACTGCTTTGTTAATCAATTAAATGTCGAAGAAAGGATGTCCAGGCTCTCACAGGGCTTTAAAATTACAGGTACGGCGCAGATGAAAATTTGTGTCTGACCAGGTTCGAACCCGGATTCATGGTGTCTTTTCTTTCGGACATGCTCGAAAGAAAAGACACCACACATATATGCATATACAGGGTGTTTCAGGAAGAATAGTAGATATTTTAGCATGTCGTGGTATAGACGATTTGCATTAAAAGTTCCATATAAATGAGTCCACTTTTTATTGAGTACAGAGATGCAGCTGTTTGTACATAACCGTAAAAAACTCAAAGCAAAGGCAACCTACATAGTTTATTTTGAAAAATTCTTCCACTAACTTCATTGCCATTTGGACTTCCCTTGTTAACACCACGCCGTGTCACGGATAGCGTGGCGCCTCCCGCCGGGGGTTTGAGTCCTCCCTCGGGCGTGGGTGTGTGTGTTGTTCTTAGCATAAGTTAGTTTAAGTACTGTGTAAGTCTAGGGACAGATGACCTAAGCAATTTGGTCCCTTAGGAATTCACACACTTAAGTTGATAACACCACGTGTAGCTTTTCTGAGGTCAGTCTTTGCATTATTTTGAGGGCTGCACTATTCATAACCCGAAAGATCCAATCGGGTCTTGGCTTTACTTTTTCTTTGTAGACTTCGTCTTTCAACCATCCACACAGGCAAAAAATTTAAAGGGATAAGGTACGGAGACCTTCGTAGCCAAGAAACGTACACATATCTACTGATGCATTTTCCTGGAAATGTTAGGTTTGGATGATGTCACCTGACGACTAGAATGTGCAGAAGTCCCGTCATACTGGAGGAACAAACGCTTTCTTGTTGCCAAAGGAACCTCATCTGAGCTGGGTGAAGTGGCCGAGCGGTTCTAGGCGCTACAGTTTGGAACCGCGCGACCGTTACGGTCGCAGGTTCGATTCCTGCCTCGGGCATGGATGCGTGTGATGTCCTTAGGTTAATTAGGTTTAAGTAGTTCTGAGTTCCATAGTGCCCAGAGCCATTTGAACCGTTTGAACCTCTTCCAATAATGCTGTAAGCTCATTTTCAAGGAAGTGTATACAACAGAGTCGTGTAAGGACCAACAAACGAAACGAAAATGCATTGAACCCAGCTGTATGTACTCAATAAAAATTTGACACATGTTATATGACATTTTTTCTGCAATTTGTCTATACTACCACCTCCTACAATATTTAATATTCCTCCTGAAACATCCTGTGTAATTATTCAGGTCTCGATCTACCATCGAAAGTTTTTAGTGCTACACGCACGTCATCGTCCAAACCCTCGTAGTATGGCTGCGAGCGAGTGGAATAATGGACGGCGGGGTACCGTATATGTGGCATGCGGCTAAAATGGGAATTTGCGTCTGACTAGGAGCGTGTGTAGATACGTACTGCTGGCAGGTTGGGTATTTCAACGCCCTGTGACAGTGTGGACGTCTCTCTTTCTATATTTAAGATGCAATTGTTTCATGAGGCAATAGGGGAGATTTGAGAACATTTATCTTTCCATCAATATAACGCGACTTCAGCGGCATCCATTCATTAGTCAGTGCTTTGGCCCTAACCCATGTCTTATACATGCGAATCAGATTCTAGTGCATATTTAGTCGAATAGCGAATAGTCAGTATAGAAGTATTTATGAACAGGAGAAGCAGGATTGCAGCAAGCTGATCGCTTAACCAAGTGCAGCGCAGAGTACTTGTGTAGTGAGTCATTTCAGCTGCATAGCCGACGGTAACACTTGTCAAGCAATTCACTGCAGAATTAATGTTATACCCGGATGATGATCTCTGTAGTCATACTGTATCATTAGCAGGTCGTGAATGGAGTACTATATTCGTTAAGTCAGATTACTTAAGCTGAAAAATGGTTCAAATGGCTCTGAGCACTATGGGATTTAACATCTGAGGTCATCAGTCCCACAGAACTCGGAACTACTTAAACCTAACTAACCTAAGGACATCACACACACTCATGCCCGAGGCAGGATTCGAACCTTCGGCCATAGCGGTCGTGCGGTTCCAGACTGTAGCGCCTACTTAAGCTCATGCCAAATAAAGAGAAGCGACGACACCACCTCGCTATTTTTACTTAGGTATTCAGCGCTAGATTATGTGCGCCACCATTAACGTTGTTGTAAGCAGTTGGACAGCATAATACCACCACAATCACTGACAACCTTTACCAACATCATCGCACATTTGTTACTCGCAGTGGTTATAAGTTGCTGAAGTTTTTCAAGAATAGGGAAAGCGTCTCATGAATGTGAAGTTCCATTTGCATCACGCCTAGAACTGAGAGAATCGTAAATAACAGTGAGAGGTTACCCTCCGTAGGGAAGAGTCCACGTATTGTCTCCAGTTGTTGCAGTTTCATAGTAATGTATTTCCCGATGGTTTCACACTAGCGGGTTCCTTTGCGTGTGTGTGTGTGTGTGTGTGTGTGTGTGTGTGTGTGTGTGTGTGTGTGTGTGTGTGTGAACTCCTAAGTGACCAAACTGCTGACGTCATCGGTCCCTAGACTCACACACTACTTACACTAACTTATGCTAAGAACAACACACACACCCATACCCAAGGGAGGACTCGAACCTCCGGCCAGAAGGGGGTTCTTTTGGCTATAGGAATACTCATATGGGCATTATCAAAACGTAATTGCTATAACACTCCATCGCCTTAATATCACCTCATTTTGGATTGAATATGACTCAAAAAGCGACGTTAATTTGACGTTTCCGTCCGCCTCCTGACGACTTACTGAATGAAGTCTGAAGTGCTCATAATTGTTGCCTGCCGCATGAATTCTGTGAAGTGTTGTGGCAGCAGTCAGTCATTGCAGTATTCAGACATGTGCAAGTATCTTCACTGCTCTAGGGCAGATCGGCTTTGTTGCATTTTTTCCATACTGTAATTAAAAATGGATCTCAGCACTATGGGACTCAACATCTGAGGTCATCAGTCCCTAGAACTTAGAACTACTTAAACTTAACTAACCTAAGGACATCACACACCCATGCCCAAGGCAGGATTCGAACCTGCGACCGTAGCAATCACGCGGTTCCGGACTGAAGTGCCTTCAACCGCACGGCCACCGCGGCCGGCATACCGTAATTAGCACAATAAGATAAGGCTCATTCTGCTGAAGAACTTTATGCCCGCAAGTCCTTAAATAAGAATCTGCATGTGGTAGTAATGCATGTAAGGAAAAAATGTGGAGCAAAAGAATGGAAAGCTCCCTGCTCTTTGCGTTTCTTTTCGGCCTATGGTAAGAATTTGCTGTCATTATGCTTCAGAACCCTAAACTGTTTATTTTTCACTTCATACTGAAATAAAAGCTAACGCATGAGAAGAGGAAATCACTTATATGCTTCTCAGAAACTTTAGTTTTTTGTGTTTATTTTCTCACGTCATACTAAAGCAAAGGCTTTGATATGAGAGAAGAAAATGAAATATACGCTTCCAAGACATAGTACTTCCTTGTGGGCTACTAAAGCGTGCAAGAAAGCTCTGCAGTTAATTTTTGTGTGTTGGAAAAATTTTGATATCACCTCACATTACTTTGAGAGAAGGTTCGTATTTCCTTTGGATTGAAATGGAGTGGACGTTTCATCACTGGTTAATATTCTGATGACTGATGACATGATACCCGTCCCAATTGCTCCATGGCTACTGTGAGTAGAGTCTCACGTTGGTTACTATAAGAACATGCAGGCAGTGAAGTCCACTCACTACAGTCAGTCAGGGTGATTTCTTTCTGTTTATGGTGAAGCGTCTGCTGCAGTGTCCACGCTCAGCCAATATAAACAAATCGCGAACTGGGCACTGCGAACCGCTGCACTTGTCGCGAGCCGCGACAACAAGAGTGCATGCACACACACACACACACACACACACACACACACACACACACACACACACACACACCCACACCCACACACACACCCACACACACACCCACACACACACACCCACACCCCCCCCCCCCCACACACACACACACACACACAGTTATTGATTCCAGAGAGAGTGTCAAGCGCTATTTGTTGAACAACACATGCGCCAATCAGTTCCTCAGTTAACGACGAGCGGATTTTTCAGTTACTTTGCACTGCCAGAATTGTGAGAAGGAGAGTGAAAGTAAATGGACTTGTATGTAAAAGAGCTGCGACATAGCAAAGCTTGACTGATTATCATCATATTGTTGTCCACATGGGATTGGTGGACGAGTATACTTTTAGTAACTAACTCACCCACCATCATTACGTACGATTTCTCAAAGGCGTCGGGGCATTGATTCCACAAAGGTTCTCGATAGTGTAGCGTGATGTTTTACTTCCCATCATAACGAAAAGTGAGAGATGATCCACATGAGTTCCAAAAGAAATCCGTTGGAATTCGATTACTCGATAAATAGTACAATTCTCAAGGCTGTCAATTCAACTAAGTACCTGGGTGTTAAAATTACGAACAACTTCAGTTGGAAGGACCACATAGATAATATTGTCGGGAAGGCGAACCAAAGGTTGCGTTTCATTGGCAGGACACTTAGAAGATGCAACAAGTCCACTAAAGAGACAGCTTACACTACACTCGTTCGTCCTCTGTTAGAATATTGCTGCGCGGTGTGGGATCCTTACCAGGTAGGATTGACGGAGGACATCGAAAGGGTGCAAAAAAGGGCAGCTCGTTTTGTATTATCGCGTTATAGGGGAGAGAGTGTGGCAGATATGATACACGAGTTGGGATGGAAGTCATTACAGCATAGACGTTTTTCGTCGCGGCGAGACCTTTTTACGAAATTTCAGTCACCAACTTTCTCTTTCGAATGCGAAAATATTTTGTTGAGCCCAACCTACATAGGTAGGAATGATCATCAAAATAAAATAGGAGAAATCAGAGCTCGAACAGAAAGGTTTAGGTGTTCGTTTTTCCCGCTCGCTGTTCGGGAGTGGAATAGTAGAGAGATAGTATGATTGTGGTTCGATGAACCCTCTGCCAAGCACTTAAATGTGAATTGCAGAGTAGTCATGTAGATGTAGATGAAGATAAGTTTTCTCTTTACGTCCAAAGGTCGCTTGTATTTGTAGGTCCACATGGCAATGGGCTGCCCACAAAGCCGGCCGCTGTGACCGAGCGTTTCTAGGCGCTTCAGTCCGGAACCGCGCTGCTTAGGTTAGTTAGGTTTATGTAGTTCCACGTTCTAGGGGACTGATGATCTCAGATGTTAAGTCCATAGTGCTCAGGGCAATTTGAGCCACTTTTTGAGACTTTTCTCACACCAGGACACACGTTTTAATAGTTATGGCGATTACCCTTGAAATAATAACGTTTCCTTACGTTTTTCGGGACTTACCCATTTTCACGGCTGCCTCACCACCTAATAGTTACGGATACCATTTTAAGCATCACCGTACTCAGAGAGGTCTGGTCCATTTATTGCTATTAGATCCTATGTATTTACATCTTGAGTACCTTTACTTTGTATCTCAGTTGATGCTAGTTTGTTGTCTCTTCCGATAAATACACTACTCCCTTTCCCATAAGCGTATGCTTTCGATATACCGTACACTGGCATTTACCACAAAAATTCTCACCGCCGTAAATTTCGATTTTTAACTACATTTTAGTACGTTCTATTATGTGGACACCATACATTTTTACGAGAGCTATCAATCCTTATACGTTGTTACGAATGCTTCGTCAGCAGATCAGAGTGAAGAGGAAGGAAATTCGCCTAGGCTAAAAAAGAACTGTGAATACCCTACACACCATCAGGCAGATGAATAGGATCTCTGATTGAACTGCGCCACTGAGGCATTTACTGAGACCCTACAGTTTTCAAAATTACAGTACAAATCTAGAAACTCCCAGCCCTGTCCCGCTTGTCACACAATCTTCGAAGTTTCTGTTTCACGCGGCCACTCGTCTCAGAACAAGAGGTTCGTGATCAGTTCTGCGGAGAATGCTGCATATTGTAAGTGTCGTTGAAATTCCGTGACCGAGGGCATGGATTAAGACTTTTGCAGCGTCTATTCATCAAATATTTTTTGGAAGTACGTCTCCTACTTAGCAAAACACCGACGGCTCCATAAACGATATGCGTATCCAACGAGGTAAGCCACTATCACTTGTGTTTGTTGCTTATTATTCCGTCAGTGTCTGCAAGTCGCTGGATGAACCTGGTAAACTTTGCTTTGAGATGGAATGCTGGATTAAAATGTGGTTCGCCGTATGTGACAAGTGGTTGTCTGTAACTGCCGTTTGCTAAACTATAGTGGAATACTATGTCATGAAATTCCTATGTGAAGTAATAGGACTTCATTTCACCATTCACTTGGCTTACACTTCACAGCAATCATGAATCCTATTCTGATTCCACGACAAACACAAATCGACAAATAAAGGAATAGATTATGTACGAGGGAGCAGCAACTGTTATGTATGAAAGTAGAAACACGTTCAGAGGAATAAACACAGAGATACGGCGATAAGTTGTGTGCAACGAACATAAACAACACTGAGTATAGACCGTTCTCGACACAGCAAAGTGATGCACGTCTTAACACAAATGAATTAATATGCTGTCGGTCTAAAAACACTGATAAAATCATTAATAGTGGAATACTAGCTGTAGTGCTACTGAAGCACACTTTAATATCACTAATAGAATCCACTATCAATGAACAATCACGAAATGCCACCGCCAAACCAGCTGCTGTTTCGGCAAAATAATTCCGAACTACACAAATACTTTCGCCTAACCTACATGTGGATAGCTTCCCTTCTGCTCTTGACTGTGATATACGACTTAATTCGAGACACACATACACACTCTTAATCACATAAAGCACGTACAAACATAGACTCGTAGTAATATTCATGTAGCTATGTAGACAGATAAACATTTTCTCTATTTTGACGACTGAAGTGCCGTGTGTCAACACATTTTGCTTCATTTTTCCTAAGTACAGCTAAGAACTAATAAATTAATACGAATTATTGTAAAATATTGAGCAATCTGATTTAAAATGACAACCAGAATTAAACTTGGGACATGAAATGTTTATCGAAAGTTTATGGCTGCAGAGTATGGAACTATGTTAGTTAAGATCAGTTGTGAGGATACAGTTTAATGTGACGTGATAAAATAAACAAAATTTTAGAAAAAACTTAAATTTTCAAATTTCGTTTGGCAGCTGATGGACACAGTAATGATTCATTCTTTCCTTTACTCCCAAGTAAGCTCGATTTCACTGCGTTACTTAAATAATGGGACGAAGCATTTGACTGCGAGAAAATGATGCATCTCAGAGGAATATAGAATAATTGAAGTCCTTGCTTTTGCTCTGAAATAACTCATTCAGTTTCATTATACTCCATTGACATTTATCTTTGCTTGAGTCTGCTGCATAATGTTTTCCTCGAATGTAAATAACTACTGATGTGTCGAAAATATTGGTGCCAGTAGGGAAATATAGTTGCCCCCTAACGTGATATTTAGCTCCGCAGCGGCTGATATCGCAAAAGCCCACTTTCATGGGAGGACGATGAGCTGAGGATTGGACTACATCTACGCCTACGTGATTACTATTCACAATAAAGTGCCTGGGAGAGGGTTTAATGAACCACCTTCAAGCTTTCTCTCTACCGTTCTATTCTCGAACAGCGCGCGGGAAAAACGGGCACTTAAATATTTCTGTGCGAGCCCTGAATTATCATATTTTACCGTGAAGATCATTTCTCCCTATGTAAGTGGGTGCCAACAGAATGTTTTCACAATCGGAGGAGAAAACTGGTGATTGAAATTTCATGAGAAGATCCCGTCGCAACGAAAACGCCTTTGTTTTAATGATTGCCACTCCAACACACGTCTGATGTCTGCGACACTATCCCCCTATTTCGCGATTATACAAAACGGGCTGCCGTTCTTTGCACTTCTTCGATGTCATCCGTCAGTCCCCCCTGATGCGGATTCCATACCTCACAGCAATACTCCAGAATAGGGCGGACAAGTGTGGTGTAAGCAATGTCTTTAGTAGACTTGTTGCACATTGTATGTGTTCTGCCGAAGAATCGCAGTCTTTTGTTTGCTCTGCCCACAACATTATCTATGTGAGCGTTCCAATTTAGGTTGAAACTTCCTGGCAGATTAAAACTTTGTCCCGCACCGAGACTCGAACTCGGGACCTTTGTCTTTAGCGGGCAAGGTCCCGAGTTCGAGTCTCGGTCTGGCACGCAGTTTTAGTCTGACAGTAAGTTTCATATCAGGGCAGACTCCGCTCCAGAGTGAAAATCTCATTATGGAATCCAATTTAGGTTATTTGTAATTTTAGTCTCTAAATATTTAGTTGAATTTACAGCCTTCAGATTTGTGTGACTAAGCGTGTGATCGAAATTTAGTGGATTTCTTTTAGTTCTCATGTGCGTAACTTCACACTTTACTTTAATCAGGGTCAGATGTCACTTTTCGCACCATACACATATCTCATCTAAATCATTTTGTAATTTGTTTTGGTCATCTGATGACTTTACAAGGCGGTAAATGACAGCATCATCTGCAAACAATCTTAAGACCGCTACTCAGATTGTCTCCTCTGTCGTTAATGTGGATCAGAAAAAATAGAATGTTTATAATACCTCCTTGGGGAACGCCGGATATTACTTCGGTTTTGCTCGATGACTTTCCATCTGTTACTACGAACTGTGATATTTCTGACAGGAAATCATGAATCCAGTCACACAACTGACTCAATATTCCATAGGCACGCAGTTTCGTTAAAGACGCTTGTGAGGAATAGTGTTGAAAGCTTCCTGGAAATCTAAAAATATGGACTCAGTTTGACATCCCATGTCGATAGCACTCTTTAGTCCATGAGTATAAAGAGCTTGTTGTGTTTCTCAAGAATGACCGTTTCTGAATCCGTGCTGATTGTGTGTCAATAAATCGGTTTCTTCGAGGTACTTCATAATGTTCGAACACAGTATATGTTCCAAAAACCTAGTGCAAATCGACTATAGTGATACGGGCGTTTATTTCAGCGGATTACCCCCACTTCCCTATTGGTGTCACTTGAGCAACTTTTTAGTCTCTAGGTACGGATCTTTCTGTAAGCGAACGGTTGTCTACAATTTCTAAATGTGGTGCTGTTGTATCAGTATACTCTGAAAAGAATATGATTCGTATACAATCTGGACCGGAAGCTTTGCGTTTTTTAAGTGATTTAAGCTGCTTTGCTACACCGAAGATATCTATTTCTATATTTCTCATCTTGGCAGTTGTTCTTGATTAGAATTCAGGAATATTTACTTCCTCTTCTTTGATGAAGGAGTTTCGGAAAACCGTATTTAATAACTCTGCTTTAGTGGCACTGTCATCAGTGACTTCACCGTTGTTATCGCGCCGTGAAAGTATTGGATGCGCCTTGCCACTGGTGTGATTTATGTATAACCAGAATCTCTTTGGGTTTTCCGCCAGATTACGAGACAGAGCTTCGCTGTGGAAATTATTAAAAGCATCTCGCATTGAAGGACGCCCTATTTTTGGAACTTCTGCAAAACTTTGCCAGTCTTGGGGGATTTGTGTTCTTTTAAATTTGGCATGCTTTTTTCGTTGCTTCTGGAAAGTGATCCGACCCGTTTTGTGTACGATGGTGGATCAGTACCAAGAGTTATTAATTTATGTGGGATATATCTCTCAAATGTCGTCTATACTGTCTCTTTGTAATCGTCCCACCTCTTTTCTAAGCTTACATAATCAGAACGGAAGGAGTGAAGGCTGTCTCTTGAAAAGATATGAAGAGCATTTTTATCAGATTTTAAAATAGATGTACTCTGCGTTTCTTTTTCATTGTTGTAGGTGGTACAGTATTCAGCCTAGTAGCAACTGCCTTGAGGTTGCTAATCCCTGTATATGTCGCGATACTTCCTATCTGTCCCCGATTATTTGCTGCTAAGAGGTCAAGTATGCTTTAGCGAACATTTATGCTTCGAGTTGCTCATGAAATAACTGTTCAAAATAATTTTCTGAGAAAGCATTAAGTACAATTTCGGATGACGTTTTAGCCTGCCGCCAGCTTTAAACATGCAATTTTTTCCAGCTTATGGAGGGTAGATTGAAGTCACCACCGACTATAATCGTATGAGAGGGGTACCTATTTGAAAGGAGACTCACATTTTCTTTGAAATGTTCAGCAACTGTATCTTCTGAGTCGGGGTAGGCAAAACGATCCAGTTAATAGTTTGAAATTACAGTGAAATAGTGAAATACATACCTTTAGGTGCTTGCAGGCGTCGATAAATATCAACGGGGACAGTTGAAAATGTGTGGCCCGACCGGGATCTCCTGCTTACATGGCAGACGCTCTATCCGACTTAAAAAAAAAAAAATATTTAAAGAACAATGTTACACATTACAAATACATACCAAGTATATGTACTAACAATGCACACATGCTATCCATGAAATGATGTAAACAAAAACAGTTTGATCATTGCAATAATGATGATTTTGCAATAATGATGATTTTAAAGAAATACAATACAAGATTGTGTTACTGACTAAATTACCAGAAAGAATTAATTAGAACATAAATAAAAGTTTTTGAAAGACATTGAAACTTCTTCAAACATGAAAAAATAAAATACTGCACTTTGTATTACATGTGCTCCAATCTTTACAGATGCATAAATAGTACTTTATGAAGATCAGCAAGTTTTTTGGATAATTTTTAATATATTAATGTACACAAGAAAATTGTCTCCGTGAGTGACAGGTTAGGGGTAGAAACTTATCTTTAACCTTCTCAGCTCCGTCAGACTAGCTACGAACATTTCACACAATTGTACGGAAGTCACCAAATCGTATACAGAATATGGAAGATTTATGCCCATCGCACATAAAGACAACTTAATAATCATATTAGACAATCTTTTAAATACTTGAGAATGGCGGAAAAGAGGTGTTTTAAAGTTGACTAGCCTTCCAACTACACTTTCTGGATATTAATAAAATGTAAATTACCTGAAGTGATCAGACCTATATAATAAGTCTTTCGTGGGGAAACTTACTTACGCATCGCAGTGCAAAAGTGAAGAGGGCAATTTTCCAGCCATTGTATCTGATATGATGTAATATTCAATCTTATGGTTTTTACCAATTTATAAAGACATTTCCATAAAAACTCTAAATTTTCATATTTATACTATAAACCAATAATGCAGCCTTAATGTTTTGTGTTTTACACTATTACACACGCAATGTGACTGTCACATAAGTTCCGTACATTAGCTCATAAAATTTCAAAAACTGCTTTCTGAAATAGAAAAAGCACACAACAAAAACTTACAGTAAAAATTTAAATAATATCCTCAAGGTAACTACAAAACATCACTGTCAACACGGTCTTCATTTTTCATATTAACCATGCCCATTCTTTCAAATTACAGAACTTTTTCGTGTGATTCGAACACCTAATTTTTTGGTATTCACACAGAATGTGTACCTTGAACTCTTATGGTGCTGTCGGATCCTAATTTGTTAAGAACGTAATTACAGAATATCCTAGCAACCAGTAGAAAGTGTTTTTCTTTTTGCCCCAGGGAAATAGCGGGCTTCAGACCTGTGTATCAATGACAGCGATAGACTCTCAGGAGATGTCCTGGTAATTAGAGCTATTTGCTGTTGGATCCACTTCTAACTTTTCATGTAACCGCTGCAAGTGTACCTATGAATTACTGTGTCAACTAGATGGCACTGTTGACATACATTTATTTCACAGAGTCTGATTACGTACAGTCGTCCATTGGTGCGATGTTGTAAACTGTCTTGTACCATGACGTTTTTATATTAGACTTGAGCACATTAGAGCTAATTTTTTCCAAATCTCAGTCCAATCAATGTCTGGAAACTGTCGTTCAATTTTGTTCCTTCCTTCGCTTTTCTTTCGTTCCCGTATTATGGCTCTTGATGTTAAGTGTCTTCACTTTACAGTGTCGCCCTAACTGCCGTCTGCTTCACGTCTGCTGTGCAGCGAGCTACCTTAATTTAACTATTAAATGTGTTTTTCTTACTTGTCTCTTCTTCTTCCGTGTGTTTTTGCTTTTAGGAAGCTTTAATTGTCGAGTGCTATTAATAGTGTTCCAGAAATTTAGTGTTTGTTTTGAATACAGTCAAAGAGAGTACCTTTAGTCAGTCATAGTGCCAGTAGTGCTAGTACTAGTGCTAGTGTTTGTTTTGAATACAGGTCAGACAGGTAGTGCTACTTTCATTGATTTCTACAAGAAGTGGTTAGCAATCACAGTTTAGTCAATAATCAGCCGCCTCTAGTGGATTAGCAGTCTAGTTAAAAGTTGATTAACTCTCTTCTGTAAATTGATTCCTTAGGATGGATAGGATGTGTGACTGCTGTCGCAAGGTGCACCCCTTGGTGTTACATGCTTCACCCACTGTCCCTGCTGTCGAGACATTTTGGCGGGTACTGGGCGCGGTTGGGTCACCCTCTCCCCAAGGGGAGTGGCCGGTTCAGCGGCGTTCGCGGCGCACGAGGCGGAGGGTAAATGTGGAGGCTGGCCGTGTGGCATCGCCCGCTCTGCCTGTGAGTCGACATGTGGCTGCTCCTTCAGCAAGGTCCGAGCAGGCACACAGGGGGAGGGGTTTATTAGTTATTGGGAGCTCCAACGTTAGGCGGGTGATGGAGCCCCTTAGGGAAATAGCGGAGAGGTCGGGGAAGAAGGCCAGTGTTCATTCTGTCTGTTTGCCGGGGGGTCTCATCCGAGATGTGGAGGAGGCCCTACCGGCGGCGATAGAAGGCACTGGGTGCACCCGACTGCAAATTGTTGCTCATGTCGGCACCAATGACTCCTGCTGTCTGGGTTCAGAGGTCATCCTCAGTTCGTACAGGCGGTTAGCGGAATTGGTGAAGGCGGAAAGCCTCGCTCGCGGGGTGGAATCAGAGCTAAGTATTTGTAGTATCGTTCCCAGAACCGATCGCGGTCCTCTGGTTTGGAGCCGAGTGGAAGGCTTAAACCAGAGGCTCAGACGATTCTGTGGAGATCTGTGGTGCAAATTTCTCGACCTCCGCTATCGAAAGGAGAAATGTAGGGTCCCCCTGAATAGGTCGGGCGTGCACTACACGCCGGAAGCGGCTACAAGGGTAGCGGAGTACATGTGGAGTGCACATGGGGGTTTTTAGATTACAGAATTACTTCCCTAGGCCCGACAAGACGCCTCCTGAGACGCGGCAAGTTAGGAGTAGGCAAAATGCAGCAGGGAATAACAATATTAATGTGCTAATAGTAAACTGCAGGAGCGTCTATAGAAAGATCCCAGAACTGCTCTCATTAATAAACGGTCACAACGCCCATATAGTACTAGGGACAGAAAGTTGGCTGAAACCAGACGTAAACAGTAATGAAATCCTAAACTGAGATTGTAATGTATACCGCAGAGACAGGCTGGACAGTGAAGGGGGAGTTCCTAGATAACAGAACGCAGCATGTCATTCTCAATGGAGAGAAGTCTTCCGTAGTAAGAGTGATTTCAGGTGTGCCGCAGGTGAGTGTCATAGGACAGTTGCTATTCACAATATACATAAATGACCTGGTGGATGACATCGGAAGTTCATTGAGGCTTTTTGCAGATGATGCTGTGGTGTATCGAGAGGTTGCAACAATGAAAAATTGTACTGAAATGCAGGAGCATCTGCAGCGAATTGACGCATGGTGCAGAGAATGGCAATTGAATCTCAATGTAGACAAGTGTAATGTGCTGCGAATACATAGAAAAATAGATCCCTTATCATTTAGCTGCAAAACAGGTCAGCAACTGGAAGCAATTAATTCCATAAATTATCTGGGAGTACGCATTAGGAGTGATTTAAAATAGAATGATCATATTAAGTTGATTGTCGGTAAAGCAGATGCCAGGCTGAGATTCATTGGAAGAATCCTAAGAAAATGCAATCCGAAAACAAAGGCAGTAGGTTACAGTACGCTTGTTCGCCCACTGCTTGAATACTGCCCAACAGTGTGTGATCCGTACCAGATAGGGTTGATAGAAGAGATAGAGAAGATCCAACGGAGAGCAGCGCACTTCGTTACACGATCGTTTGGTGATCGCGAAAGCGTTACGGAGATGATAGATAAACTCCAGTGGAAGACTCTGCAGGAGAGACGCTCAGTAGCTCGGTACGGGCTTTTGTTAAAGTTTCGAGGCCATACCTTCACCGAGGAGTTAAGCAGTGTATTGCTCCCTCCTACGTATATCTCGCGAAGGGACAATGAGGATAAAATCAGGGAGATTAGAGCCCACACAGAAGCATACCGAAAATCCTTCTTTCCACGAACAATACGAGACTGGAATAGAAGGGAGAATCGATGGGGTTACTCAGTGTACCCTCCGCCACACACCGTCAGGTGGCTTGCGGAGTATGGATGTAGATGTAGATTTCGGCACTTACATAACTGAACTCAACATAGAAGACCCTCAAATGCTGTAAACGACTATTGATATTTTGCACGTCAATCGGGGGAAGCAGGCTTCGAGGTTTAATGATCTCAAAAAGATGGCTGATTATGCTTTCTCGAGAGTCTCTTATTAAATGAACTTGTCTTGTGATAAAAATTGCAGAGGCTTTATCCATTATATCAGTCAATCCTAGTCCACCATTTATCGACCTAAGTGACTAATTTAGCAGGTACTCTGAACACCTCACCTCTCCACCAAAAGTTCGCGATTTTGGATATTATTCTCCTCGCTATCATTCTCGGTATTGGAAAAAGCCTGGCAGTATAATAACCTTTAGCAAGGATGCATGAGTTGATATACTTTGTTCTTTGAACTTGGTTCAATATTTCGAGTTAAATTTTCTACATTCTCTATTTGCACATTATATGCTGCAAGTTTCCAATTTAAAGCCGTCATTTTCATGGGGAATGCTGTCAGGGTGATTAAAAGTGTTTTACGTTTTCGGAATAATTTTTCCCACTCGACGTTGATATTATCAAATCCTCAGAGATTTAACATCTTACGTTTTTTTTTTCTTTTGCATTGGCTTTCGATGCTCAACAGGGCGTATGAATCACTGTTACTAGCGTGGTTATCTCGTCATTATTTCTTATAATGACCCCTATATCGCCATCATAGGCATCATAGGCTCTTATAGCGGGTTTATTTCCTGATAATGTTCAGCCTTTTAATCTAGCATGGACGTGTCGGAGGAAAGGTTCCAGTGAATTGACGAAGAGCGACATGGACAGAGGACTTCCGTGAGGAACACTACGTTTTATTTGTGTGGGCCTGGATTGTTGACAATGCACCGCTATTTTTGCATTTTTCCAGTTGCTATGATCTTTATCAACTGTATGATCCTATCGTTGAAATCTATTTTATTCAACGTCTGTATAAGATATTCTTGATTTACTGCATCGAAGGCTTTATTAAAATCTAAAAAAAAAATAAAGCACACTTTATCTTTGTTACTGAAGTTATTTCAATGATATCCCTGAATTCTGCTATATTTTGACAGATGGTTCTGCTTCCGTGCAGTTCTGATGGTGTGCATACCAGGGGTAGTGATTCCAGATGTGGAAAGGGTCCTTGTGGAAGCCTTGAAGGGTACAGGGTGCACCCATCTGCAGGTGGTCGCTCATGTCGGCACCAATGATGCGTGTCGCTATGGATCGGAGGAAATCTTCTGTGGCTTCCAGCGGCTATCTGATTTGGTGAAGACTGCCAGTCTCGCTACTGGGATGAAAGCGGAGCTCACCATCTGCAGCATCAACAGGACTGACGGTGGACCTTTGGCACAGAGCCGAGTGGAGGGTCTGAATCAGAGGCTGAGATGGTTCTGCGATCGTGTGGGCTGAATATTCATCGACTTGCGCCATAGGGTGGTGGGGTTTCGGGTTCCGTTGGATAGGTTAGGAGTCCACTACACACATCAGGCGGCTACACGGGTAGCAGGGGTTGTGTGGCGTGGACTGGGCGGTTTTTTTAGGTTAGAGGGCTTCGAGTAACTACAGAAAGGGCAACAGCCTCAAAAGGTGAGGAGCAAAGTCAGGACATGCTAGGACCAACGAGCAATCGGTATTATAATTGTAAACTGTCGAAGCTGCGTTGGTAAATTACCGGAACTTCAAGCGCTGATAGAAAGCACCGAAGCTGAAATCGTTAAAGGTACTGAAAGCTTGCTGAAGCCAGAGATAAATTCTGCCGAAATTTTTACAAAGGCACAGACAGTGTTTAGAAAGGATAGACTGCATGCAACTGGTGGTGGCGTGTTTGTCGCTGTTAGTGGTAGTTTATCCTGTAGCGAAATAGAAATGGATAGTTCCTGTGACTTATTAAGGGAGGAGGTAATACTCAACAACCGAGCTAGGTTAATAATTGGCTCCTTTTACCGACCTCCCGACTCAGTAGTATTAGTGGCAGAGCAACTGAGAGATAACCTGAAATACATTTCACATAAATTTCCTCAGCATGTTATAGTCTTACGTGGAGATTTCAGTTTACCAGATTTAGACGGGGACACTCAGATGTTTAGGACGGGTGGTAGGGACAGAGCATCGAGTGACATTATAGTGAGTCTACTATCCGAAAATTAAATCCAGCAATTAAACAGAGAACCGACTCGTGGAGATAACATCTTGGACCTACTGATAACAAACAGACCCGAACCTTTCGACTCTGTAAGCGCCGAACAGGGAATCAGTGATCATAAGGCCGTTGTAGCATCTCTGAGTATGGAAGTAAGTAGGAATATAAAGAAGGGAGAAAGGTTTATCTGTTTAGTAAGAGTAATAGGAGGCAGATTTCAGACTACCTAACATATCAAAACAAAAATTTCTGTTCCGACACTGACAATGTTGAGTGTTTATGGAAAAAGTTCAAGGCAATCGTAAAATGCGTTTTAGACAGGTATGTGCCGAGTAAAACTGTGATGGACGGGAAAAACCCACCGTGGTTCAACAACAAAGTTAGGAAACTACTGAGAAAGCAAAGAGAGCTTCACTGCCAAAACGCAGCCGAAACCTCTCAGACAAACAGAAGCTATACGATGTCAAAGTTAGCGTAAGGACGGATATGCGTGAAGCGTTCAGTGAATTCGAAAGTAATATTCTATGTACCGACTTGACAGAAAATCCTAGGAAGTTCTGGTCTTGTGTTAAACCATTAAGTGTATCGAAACAGCATATCCTGACACTCTGGGACGTTTATGACATTGAAACAGAGGATGACACGCGTAAAGCTGAAATACTAAACACCTTTTTCCAAAGCTGTTTCACAGAGGAAGAACGCACTGCAGTTCCTTCTCTAAATCCTCGCACGAACGAGAAAATGTCTGACATCGAAATAAGTGTCCAAGAAATAGAAAAGCAACTGAAATCACCCAACAAAAGAAAGTTTACTTGACCTGACGGGATACCAATTCGATTCTACACAGAGTACGCGAAAGAACTTGCCAGCCCTTCTAACACCCTTGTACCGCAGGTCTCTAGAGGAACGGAAGGTTCCAAATGATTGGAAAAGAGTACAGGTAGTTCCAGTTTTCAAGAAGGGCCGTCGAGCAGATGCGCAGAACTGTAGGCCTATATCTCTGGCGTCGATCCGTTGTAAAATTTTAAAACATGTTTCTTGCTCGCGTAACATGTCATTTCTGGAAACCCAGAATCTACTCTGTAGGAATCAACAGAATCCAGAAACAGCGATCGTGTAAGACCAAACTCGATTTATTTGTTCATGAGACCCAGAAAATATTAGGAAGGCTCCCAGGTAGATGCCATTTTCTTGACTTCCGGAAGTCGTTCGATACATTTCCGCACTGTCGCCTGATAAACAAAGTAAGAGCCTACGGAATATCAGACCACCTATATGGCTGGATTAAAGAGTTTTTAGCAAACAGAACACACCATGTTGTTCTCAATGGAGAGACGTCTACAGACGTTAAAGTAACCCCTGGCGTGCCACAGGGGAGTGTTATGGCACCATTGCTATTTGCGATATATATATATATATATATATATATATATATATATATATATATATATATATATATATATATAAATGACCTAGTAGATAGTGTCGGAAGTTCCATGCGGCTTTTCGCGGATGATGCTGAAGTATACAGAGAAGTTGCAGCGAAATGCAGGAAGATCTGCAGCGGATATGCACTTGGTGCAGGGAGTGGCAACCGACCCTTAACATAGACAAATGTAATGTATTGCGTATACATAGAAAGAAGGATCCTTTATTGTACGATTATATGATAGCGGAACAAACACTGGTAGCAGTTACTTCTGTAAAATATCTGGGAATGTGCTTAAAGAACGATATGAAGTGGAATGACCATATATAATTAATTGTTGGTAAGGCGGGTGTCAGGTTGAGGTTCACTGGGAGAGTCCTTAGAAATTGTATTCCATCAACAAAGGAGGTGTCTTACAAAACACTCGTTCGACCTATACTTGAGTATTGCTCATCAGTGTGGGATCCGTACCAGGTCGGGTTGACGGAGGAGATAAAGATGATCCAAAGAAGAGCGGCGCGTTTCGTCACAGGGTTATTTGTTAACCGTCATAGCATTACGGAAATGTTTAGCGAACTCAAATGGCAGACTCTGCAAGAGAGGCCCTCTGCATCGCGGTGTAGATTGCTGCCCAGGTTTCGTGAGGATGCGTTTCTGGATGAGGCATCGAATATATTGCTTCCCCTACTTATACCTCCCGAGGAGATCGCGAATGTAAAATTAGAGATATTCGAGCTTGCACGGAGGCTTTCTGACAGTCATTCTTCCCGCGAACCATACACGACTGGAGCAGGAAAGGGAGGTAACGACAGTGGCACGTTAAGTGCCCTCCGCCACACCCCATTGGATGTCTTGTTGAGTATAAATGTAGATGTAGATGTAAGAAGGCAGAAATATGTTCAGAGGAACAAACTTCAGGTAAGCCGACAAGATGTGAAAAATGTGCCGGCCAGAGTGGCCGAGCGGTTCTAGGCGCTGCAGTCTGGAACCGCACCACCGCTACGGTCGCAGGTTCGAATCCTGCCTCGGGCATGGATGTGTGTGATGTCCTTAGGTTAGTTAGATTTAAGTAGTTCTAAGTTCTAGGGGACTCATAACCTCAGAAGTTAAGTCCCATAGTGCTCACAGCCATTTGAACCATATTTTGTGCGCAATGAACGTCAGTACCACTAAGGGAAGACCCTTTTCGACACAACTAATGTGGTACATATCTTAAAACAGTCATAATTATTGATGCGCCGGACTAAATAACGCTGATTAAATAATTAATACTGGAATACTCGCTGTAGTTCTACTGAAGTACACTTTAATATTACTGGATAGAGGTTACACTCACGAAATGCCACCACCAAAACTGCTACTGTTTCGACCAAATAATACAGTAGTTCACAAATAATTTCGCCTAAAGTACACGTGATTAGCCTTCCTTCTGCTATTGACTGTGACATAATACATGATTGGACACATACATATACACACAAAATCAAATAAAGCAAGTGAATATTTAGAATTGTAACAGTATTTATGTAGATATATAGATAGATAAATAATTAATCTGTTTCGAAGACTGAAGTGAGAGGGCTCCCAGCGGAACTTCTGCAGCGTACTAAAAACAAGCTCAGCAATATTGAAACGTTCATATTCTTGCTAAGGGTATTTCGACTACGCTGAAGAAATTTCTTGGTAATCCCTTACATAACCTGCATTCAGCCCCGAACTCTCCCCTGGCGATTTCCGTATTTTCGGAGCCCCAAAAGAAGATATTCATGTCTGTAGATTAGCTTCAGTCGTTGCGACACAGGCCCGGGTACAAACGTGATCCCTTAGGCAAATTTCCCCACAATTTTATTACGAGGCAAATAATAAGTGACGAAGGCAGCTGATAGTGGAAGTGGCAGTTTAAAGACGGGTAGTGGATCGTGTCTTGTTAGCAGTGCATGAAGTGATAATTTTGCTGAAATGAGATGATACTGTGAGTAGAAAATAGTTGGAATGTGTAATGTCGACAAGAAAAGTGCAGTACGTTGACAATGAAAGCTCTTTAAGCGTACTGACAAGGATAAAACAAAGAAGCTTCCAGCAAATTATGAAAGCAGCTTCGTTATAGTTAAATAGCAAATTTGAAGAGAAAACACGACTCTTTCCAATTTGTCAGCAGATAAGAGAAGACAAAAGAGAAGGTAGACGTAAGAGACAAGATTGAAATGAAGATTCAGCAGGAAATCGTCTCGATTATCTTCTGTTTCCTGCGTCCAAGATTCCAGAAATCGACAGTATGAGAAGGGACCAACCGTCATCACAAAAATAGAATATACGCTACACCAACAGAGGCTGTGTACGAAACAGATAAACACCTAATTTTAACTATGGAAATAGAAGGTTAACTGAACTACCACTTTTAACAGCGAACTTTACAAAGGAAGACGATCCACAAGAGCAACGAAGTCAATCAACAGCATTTTTCTACGTCTACGTCTACATCTACATGGATACTCTGTAAATCACACATAAGTGCCTGGCAAAGGATTCCACTTTCACAATAATTCTCTGTTATTCCACTCCACAAGAGCGCGCCGAAAAAACGAACACCTATATTTTTCGGTGCTAGCTTTGACTCTCTAGTTTTATTTTGATGGTCGCTTCCCTCTATGTAGGTCAGCCCCAACAAAAAATTTTGGCAATCTGAGGAGAAAATAGGTGATTCTTATTTCGTGAGAAGATACTGCCGAAACGAAAACCGCCTCTTTTTAACGGTGTCCATCATAAATCCTGTGTCTTGTCCGTGACAATCTCTTCCCTATTTCTCGATAATACAAAACGTACTACTCTTCTTTGAACTTACTCGATGTACTCCGTTAATCTTATTTGGTAAGGATCCCCGTTCTCGCAGCAGTATCCCAAACGAGGTCGGAGAAGCGTAGTGCAGGCACTTTCTATAGTAGATGTGTTACATTTTGTAAGTGTTCCGCCATTAAAACACATTCTTTGGTTTGCCTTCCCCACAACATTTTCCACCTGTTATTTTCAATTTAAATTGTTCGTAATTGTAATTCTTAGGTATTAGCTGAATTGGTGTACTTTGGACTGGACTTAATGTAACAGAAGTTTAACGGATTCCTTTTAGCACCCGTGTGGATGACTTCAAACATTTTTTTTTTTTAAAAAATACGTCCTCAGTTATCTGCTGGATGTATTCCAATCCCTGTCTTCCTCTACAATTTTTGCTCTCTACAACACCCTCTATTACCATGGAAGCAGTCACTGATGTCTTCACAGATGTCTTATCCTCCTGTCCCTTCTCCTTTTCAGTGTTTTCCACGTATTCCTTTCCTCTCCTATTCTGCGCAGAACCTCCTCATTCCTTACCTAATCACTAAACCTAATTTTCAACATTCATCTGTAGCACCATATCTAAAACGCTTAGATCCTCTTCTGTTCCAGTTTTCCCACAGTCCATGTTACACTATCATACAATGCTGTGCTCCAGACGTATATCCTCAGAATTTTCTTCCTCAAATTAAGGCATATGTTTGATACTCTTTGAGAGGGAAGGTCATTTTTGCCAGTGCTAGTGTGCTTTTGATGTCCGCCTTGCTCCGTCCGTCATTGGCTATTTTCCTGCCTAGGTAGCAGAATTCGTTAACTTCATCTATTTCGTGACCGTCAATCCTGATGTTAAGTTCCTCACTGTTCTCATTTCTGCTATTTCTCTTTACTTTCTTATTGCTTCAGTTTACTCTCAAACCGTATTCTGTACTCATTAGACTGTCCGTACCATTCAGCAGATCATGTAATTCTTCCTCATTTTCACTCAGGATAGCAATGTCTTCAGCGAATCGTAGCATCGATATCCTTTGACCTTGAAGTTTGATTAAACTCCTGAACGTCTCTTTTATTTCCGTCATTGCTTCTTCGATGCACAGATTTAACAGTAGGGATGAAAGAATACGTCACTGACTTACACCCTTTTTAATCCGAGCATTTCGTTCTTGGTCGTCCACTCTTGCTACTCCTTCTTTGTACATGTACATATTGTATATTACTCGTCTCTGACTACAGCTTACCGCTATTTTTCTCAGAATTTAGAACATTCTGCACCATTCTATATTGTCGATCGTCGAAAGCTTTTTCAAGGTCAGCAAATCCTATGAACATTAATCGCTACGTCAGAATTGCCTCTCTGGTGTTTTTACCATTCCTAAAGCCAAACTGATCGTCACCTAATACATCCTCAATTTTCTTTTCTGTTCTTCTGTATATTATTCTTGTCAGAAACTCGGATACATAAGCTATTAATCTGATTGTGTGATAATTCTCGCACTTCTCAGCTCTTGCAGTCTTCGGAATTGTATAGATGATATTTTTGCGAAAATCAGACGGTATTTTGCCAGACTCATACATTCTGCACACCAAGGTCAATTGTTTTGTTGTCTTTCCCCCTAATGATTTTAGATATCCTGATGGACTGTTATCGATCCCTACTTCCTTATTTGATCTTAAGTCCTCCAAAGCTCTCTTAAATTCTGATTCTAATACTGGATCTCCAATCTCTTCTAAATCGGCTCCTGTTTCTTCTTCTATCGCATCAGACAAATCTCCCCCCTCATAGAGGCCTTCAATGTGTGCTTTCCAGCTATCTGCTCTCTCCTCTGCATTTAATAATCGAATTCCAGTTGCATTCTTAATGTTACCAGCCTCGATTTTAATATCACCGAAAGTTCTTTTGACTTTCCTATATGCTGAGTCTGTTCTTCCGATTATCATTTCTTTTTCGATTTTTTCACATTATTCATGCAGCCATTTCGTCCTAGGTCCCTTGCACGTCCTATTTATTTCATTCGTCAGCGACTTATATTTCTGTATTCCTGAGTTTCCCTGAACATGTTTGTACTTCCTTCTTTCATCGATCATCTGAAAAATTTCTTCTCTTACAATGGTTTCTTTGCTGTTACCTTCTTGTAACTATGGTTTTCTTTTCTTTCCAGCTTCTGTGATTCCTCTTTTTAGAGATGTCCATTCCTCTTCAAAATTACTGGCTATTGGGCTATTCTTTATTGCTGTATCTACAGCCTTAGAGAACTACACGTGTATCTCATCATTCCTCAATACTTCCGTATCCCACTTTTTTGCGTATTGATTGTTCCTGACTAATCGCTTAAACTTCAGCCTACTTTTCATCACTACTGCATTGTAGTCTGACTCAATGTATGCTCTTGAGTACCCTTACAGTTCAACATGCGATTTATGAATCTACCCGTATCACCTGGCCTTTTCGAAGTATTCCTCCTCCTCTTGGGATTCTTGAACAGAATATTCGCTATTATTAGCTGAAATTTATGACAGAACTCAAATAGTCGTTCTTCTCTCTCAAAGATTGTTCCAACCCCATATTCTCCTGTGACCTTTCCTTTTACTCCTTTCCCTACAACTGTATTCCAGTCGCCGATGACTATTAGATTTTCATCTCCGTTTGCGTACTGTATTACCCTTCCAATATCCTCATATATTTTCTCTATCTCTTTGAACTTGCGAAGTTTCCATGTATACCTAAACGATCGTTATCGGTGCTGGTTTGCTGTCGATTCTGATAAGAATAACCCTATCACGACAATGTTCACAGTAACACACTCTCTGGCCTACCCTCCAATTCATAACGAATCCAACTCCCGTTATACCATTTGCTACTGCTGTTGATATTATCCAATACTCATCTTTGTCTTCTTTTCATTTCACTGAGCCTTACTATATATCGATTGAATCTCTGCATTTCACTTTACAGATTTTCTATACTCCCTACCACATTCAAGCTTCTGACATTCCACCCCCTTCTCGTAGAACATAGTCCTTTCATTGATTATTCAGTGTTTTTCTCATGGTCACCTCCCACTTGTCAGTTCCCTTCCGGAGATCCGTATGTTGACTATTCCGGTATGTTTTGCTGATGGAGAGATCATCATGTCACTTTTCAATTGCAGGCCACATGTCCTGTGGATACACGTTATATGTCTTTAATGCAGTGGTTTCCATAGCGTTCCGTATCCTCATGCCGTTGATCATTGCTGATTCCTTTGCCTTTAGGGGCAGTTTCTCACTCCAAGGCCAGGAAAGTGCCCTGAACCTCTGTCCACTTTACCGCCGTCTTTGACGAGGCCGTTGGCATAATGAGCGTAACTTCGTATAACGAAAGTACTCGGCCGCCAACGCTGACTATTAATAAAAATTTACGCTATTGCGGGTTTCGAACCCCGGACCGGGGACGACTTTCGGTTATCAAAGATGGTACTTCTACACCACTTTCCGTTAGGGAGGGAATATCACCAATATTCGCACTATTCAGACATCTTTTCTAGAACCGTTTTGCAATTTGTTGTGATCTTCTGATAAGGTTGCTGGACGATAAACGACAGCATCATCTGCAAACAAACTAAGGCGGCTGCTTAGGCTCACTCACAAATCGTATATGTAGATACGGAACAGCAGAGAAGTCTCGAATCCTGTCACTTATCTGTGACTGTATTCCATAAGCACGCAGTTTCACTACAAGCCGCTTTTCTGAATTAATTAATTCATTCGTTTCGATATGACCCATCGTCAATTTATCGTCCTCCCATGGAGATCTGATTTACTATGACTCCTGCGATATTCAATTGCTGCAGAAGATACATCTCATGTGAGGGAGCAACTACATTTCTCTCTTGGAAGCCCTTATTTTCGGCACAGTAGTGGTTACTTACATTCCAGGAAACTATGTTCCAGGCTTCACGTATAGATAAATGACAATGAAGGATAATGAAAATGAGTGATAAATTTCAGAATAAAAGTTATAAACTCAAATACATCCCATTTTTCACAAAGTGGCAAAATTTTCTCGCAGTTAGTTGTTGCATCCCACTATTTAAGTGAAGCAGTCAAGTCATGCTTACTTGAGAGTAAAATGTAAAATGAACCATTACTATTTCCATCAGCTGCCATAAGCAATTTGGTAAATTGAGTTTGTTTTATAAAATTCGTTTACTTTCTCACTTCACATAAAACAGCCACATCCTTTCGATAAACATTTCATGACACAGGTTTCATTCTGATTGTCTTTTTGAATGAGTATGTTCAATATTTCCCAACAGTTCGTATTAATTAAGAAATTCTAAGCTCTACTCATGAAAAATAAAGCAAACTGTGTTGACACCCAGCACGTCAGTCGTCGAAACAGAGAAATTATATACATATCTACAAAGCTACATAAATACTGTTACGCTTCTGTATCTGTACCTGCTTTATATGATTTAGTGTGTATATCCATATGTCGAATGAAGTCATCTCTCATAGTTAAGAACAGAAGGGAGGCTAGCCACGTGTTGGTTACTCGAAAGTTTTTAATAGTACTCAATAATTTTGACGAAACAGTAGCAGGTTTGGTGGTGGCATTTCATGAGTGTTCGATTTTAGTGATATCTATGCAACAATATCAAAGTGTGCTTCAGTAGTACTACAGTGAGTATTCCAGTATTTATAACTTTATCATTGTTATTTAGACCAACAGTATATTAAATCACTTCTCCTTTAAGATATGCACCACTTTACTTCCGTCAAGAACGGTCTCTACTCAGTGGTGTTGACGCTCATTGTTCACACCTTATGGACTTATCTCTGAGTTTATTCCACTGAACATGTTTTTTCCTTCATACATAGCATTTATTGCTGCCTACAATGTGAGCCATTCCATATTGTTAATTTGAGTTTTTCATGGAATCAGACCAGAATTCGTCATTGTTGTGAAGTGTGAGCCAAGTGAACGGTGAAATGAAGCCTTATTACTTCACATGGGAATATGATGGTATAGCATTCTCTTATGGTTTAAGCAACGGCACTTCTTATGTATGACAAACTAAAATTTACAACACATCTGAAAGCAAAGTTCAGCAGGTTCATCCAGCGACTTGCAGACACTGACGGAATCATAACCAACAAACACAAGTGATAGCCATTTACCTCGCGGAATACGCATGTCATTATAGGAGCAGTATAAAACGAAATTGAAAACAATATTTTATGAATAGGAGTTGGAGAAGCCTTAATCCACTGTCTTACTCATGGAGTTTCAACGAAGCTTAAAATATGCAGCATTGGTAGCAGAACTGATCGCGGAATCCTTGTTCTGAGACGATTGAGACTATGAACGTTGTGTGACAAGCAGGACCGAGCAGCGAGTTCCCTGATCATCGCTGTAGGTACGTAAACGTTAATGTCTCAAATGATATGAAATAAAATTAGCTTATGCCATTGCTGGGCAGTAGGCCACGTCTGGGGAAGTTCGGCTGCCAAGTGCAAGTCTTATTTCAATCGACGCCACATTGGGCGCCGGTGATGAGGATGAGATGATGATGAGGACAACACTGCACCCAGTCCACGGGCTGAGAAAAATCTCCAACCCGGCAGGGAATCGAACCCGGGACCACTTGCACAGGAGGCAACACGTTACCACCCAACTAAGCAGGCGGACGTAGTAGCGCACTTCAAATCGAGATCATATCGATCTAGATAATGGTGTGTGGGATACGCACGAGTGTTTTTTACCGTAGGCGACCTTCCATCCATCTCATTCAAATCAGCTGCCGAAGCATTCTCAACAAAGTACAAGGACTGGAAGCACTTGTAAAATGGTGTGGCGTTCATGCAATACAAGGTAGAGAAATTTAGGTACTAGTATCATCTGACAATGGTGAGAATTTTTGTAGTAACCTCAAGCATACATGGAAAGCATAAGCGTACGGGAAATGGAAGAAGTGTATTCGCAGCAAGAGACATCTCACTAGGGTGAGCTGAGATACCAATTGGAAATGCATGCCATTTATTTGGGTATGGCTCAGTATCAAGTGTGGGCATGATTTTATATCTGCATCTATTAACTACGGGACTCAGGCCCACGGGATATGTATGGACTATAATGCTCGACCTCATAGAGCAAGAGTGGATGATGTTCCTTGGGAAACGAAAGATACTGCATGCATGGCTTGGCCTGCTCTTTCTTCCCATTTGGATTCCATAGAGCATGCTTGGCTTGTACTACGGAGATGAATTGCATCCGTCAACCACTCTCCAAGACATGCGAACAGCTCCGTAGGAATAATCGGCGTTATTGCCTCAGCGTGACATTGATGACGTTATTCACAGCATGTCCTGTCATTGTCTGGCATGTACCGCTGCCAGAGTTGGTCGCAACCCATAGTAAGCACATTAAACGTAGAGGAATTATGGACATAGTTTAAGCACATCATAAGTCGTGTTCTGCACAGTTACGTCCCTAGTAAGTGGATGAAGGATGGAAAAGATCCACCATGGTTTAATAATGAAATTCGTAAGATGATGAGGAAGGAGAGACTGTATACGCACTATACGTTCGAAAGGGGACGCACAAATTACAACAAGTTTACGTTTTTTAAAGATTCGTACGTCTGTGAAAAGATCTCTGCTCAAAGTATACAACTACTACTACCACCACACTATAGCAAAAGATCTGTCAGAGGGCCCGAGAAAATTCTGGTCATATGTAAAATCGCTAGGTGAGTGTAAGGCTTCCATTCAGTGCCTTATTGGCAGTTCAAGATAGCGAAACAAACAGTCATTTGAACATCGGACAGACTTCCGTATGGACGTTACAGAAATAAGGGAGACTGAGTAAGGATCAGTATCAAGCGTGGACATAATCTTCTTACAGGATTTAACAATTAACCATCTGACTCACGCGCACAGGTAACCAAAAGAGAAATTCATCTCGCTAAACTGTATGTTCCCCACTCATACTGTTATTATTGTGGAAGATTTTAATCGTATGGATATCAATAGGAATGATTAAACACTAGTAACTGTTGGTCATGGTAACAAATATCATTCTACAGTGTTAAATGCCTTTTCTAAAAAAACTCTTAGTTTAGGTAGTTCGGAAGACTATTCATGATGGAAATATATAGGATCTAATGCAAATAAATGGACCTGTCTGATGCTGTTCATACTCAAAATGGTATCTGTGAATTTGACGCGGTTGTATGAGAGGCACACCGTGAAAAGAAGGCAGTTGGGGAAAACGTATGTAGCTGTTTATTATTTCAAGAGTATTCCCCATACCTTTTCTCTGGGAAAAGACTGTCAATGTCATTATGGAAATATGTATGTGGTGACCTATGGTGCGACCATCGTGCCAAGGAGTGCTCCACTTCGTCTGAAGCAAATCGATGGCCACGAATTTCTTTCTTCAGCCCTCTAAAGACGTCGAAATCACATGGGAAGAGATTGGGGTAGTATAGTGGATGTTCAAGGGCTTCCAGCGAAACTTCTGCAGCATACTGAAAAAAACTTAGCCATCTGTGGACGGTCATTTTGTTGCCAAGGTTAGTTTGACATTGCAGAAGAACTTTCTTCGTAATCCCTTACATGTCCTCCATACAGCCTCAAACTCTCCCATTGCGATCTATATATTTTTGGAGCCCTGAGGAAAGATATTCGTGGCTGAAGTCCGAACCAGACGTAGAAATACAGGCCTGGGTAGAGACGTGATTCTTAGTAAAATCTTACCAAATTTGTATTACGAGGTAAGTGATAAATGAGAAACGCATTTGAAGAGGCGAAGTAGCAATTTGACGACGGGCAGAGGGACGTGTCGGTTTATTGGTGAAAAAAAGAGATAATTTTACCGAAACGAGGTCGTATTGTGTCTAGTAAGTAGTTGGAATGTGTAACGTGGAGAGGAGAATTGCAATTCCGTGATAATGGAGCAGTTCAAGCGTACAGAGACGGGTGAAACGGAGAAGTTTCAAACTAATTATCATAGCAGCATCGTTGCAGTGAAACAGCATATTTCGACTGAACTACTATTCATACCAGCGATCTTTACAGAGCAAGACGGAGTCCAAGAGCATGAGCGAATTAAAGCATTTTTCTACATCTACATCGATACTCTGCAAACCACATTTAAGTGCCTGGTAGAGCGTTCATCGAACAACTTTCTAATAATACTCTATAATTCCAGTCTCGACCAGTGACTAAACCTACCGTAGACCACGGCAACATCAGCAAAGAACCGCAGTCTGGTGTCCACCCTGTCCGACAAAACAACAACCGTCCTATCACACTTGCGTTGTGTTCCAAATATTAACACCATAGAGTCAGAAGTGATGACACTTTCAGCGAGACCTGATCATCATTTTGCAGGACAATGCTCAAGCACGTACAGTGCAAACTGTTAGTGATTTGTTTGACTGATGGGGCTGCTATGTGCCATACCGCCAGTCTCCTGACCTAAACCCACGTGACTTCAACTCTATTTCTTAACTGACGGAAACACTTCACGGCATTCGCTTCAGAACTGCTACAGATTCGTCGGGCAATAGACGGCGCCGCTAGAAGTATCAACACAACTGGCACTGCTGAGAGTATCCTACGACTTCCATACAGCTGGCAGCAGGTGATACACAATGCTGGTAACTACTTTGAAGGTCAGTAAACCTTTGAAACAGCTATCTATTTTGTAAGAGCTGTAAATAAATAATTGCCGCTATTAAAGTTCTAACCCTCGTAATTTAATATGATGTCGGACTAAATGGCATTGATAATAGTATTACTTCTGGAATAGACGCTGTCGTACTATTGAAGCACACTTTAATATCACTGTATAGAGGTCAATTACAATTAAAACTGACAAAATCCACCACCAAACTTGCTACTGTTAACCAAAATAATTTAGTAAGACACAAATACTTTCCCCTAACCCACACGTAGCTACCGTCACTTCTGCTCTTCACTATAACATATGTCTTGATTCCACACACACAACCATATAAAGTAGGTACAGATAGGGATTCGTTCTACTATTCATGTAACTATTTACATAGATAAATAATTTCTCTCTTTCGACGACTGAATTGCTATATCTCAACACAGTTTGTTTCATTTTCCATAAGATAAGGTAAGAACTTAAAAATTAATAAGAATTACTGAAAAATAACAAGCTTTCTGAAATAAAATGACGACCATAATGAAACTTCCGACACGAAATATTTATCAGAAGTTTATGGGCGCAGGGAACGAATTCCGCAAAACAAACTTAACTTTCGAAATGGCTTGTGGCAGACGATGGAAAGAGTAACGATTTCATTTTACATTTTGCTCTCAAGTAAGTATGATTCCACTGCTTCACTTAAATACACTACCGGCCATTAAAATTGCTATACCACGAATGTGACGAGCTACAGGCGCGAAATTGAACCGACAGGAAGAAGATGCTGTGATATGCAAACGATTAGCTTTTCAGAGCATTCACACAAGGTTGGCGCCGGTGGCGCCACCTACAACGTGCTGACATGAGGAAAGGTTCCAACCGATTTCTCATACATAAACAGTAGTTGACCGGCATTACCTGGTGAAACGTCGTTGTGGTGCCTCGTGTAAGGAGGAGAAATGAGTACCATCACGTTTCCGACTTTGATAAAGGTCGGATTGTAGCCCATCGCGATTCCGGTTTATCGTATCTCGACATTGCTGCTCGCGTTGGTTGAGATCCAATGACTGTTAGCAGAATATGGAATCGGTGTGTTCAGGAGGGTAATACGGAACACCGTGCTGGATCCCAACGGCCGCGTATCATTAGCAGTCAAGATGACAGGCATCTTATCCACAAGGCTGTAACGGATCGTGCAGCCACGTCTCGATCCCTGAGTTAACAGATGGGGACGTTCCCAAGACAACCATCTGCACGAACAGTTCGACGACGTTTGCAGCAGCATGGACTATCAGCTCGGAGACCATGGCTCCGGTAACCCTTGACGCTGCATCACAGACAGGTGTGCATCGCACCTGCGATGGTGTGCTCAACGACGAACCTGGGTGCACGAATGGTAAAGCGTCGTTTTTTCGGATGAATCCAGGTTCTGTTTACAGCATCATGATGGTAACATCCGTGTTTGGCGACATCGCGGTGAACGCACATTGGAAGCGTGTATTTGTCATCGCCATACTGGCGTATCACCCGGCGTGATGGTATAGGGTGCCATTGGTTACACGTCTCGGCCACCTCTTGTTCGCATTGCCGGCACTTTGAACAGTGGACATTACATTTCAGATGTGTTACGACCCGTGGCTCTATCCTTCATTCGATCCCTGCGAAACCCTACAATTCTGCAGGATAATGCATGACCGCATGTAACAGGTCCTGTGCCGGCCTTTCTGGATACAGAAAATGTCCGACTGATGCCCTGGTCAGCACATTCTCCAGATATCTCACCAACTGGAAACGTCTGGCCAATGGTAGCCGAACAACTATCAAGTCACAATACGCCAGTCACTGCTCTTGATGAACTGTGGTATCATGTTGAAACTGCATGGACAGCTGTACCTGTACACGCCATCGAAGCTCTGTTTGACTCAATGCCCTGGCGTATTAAGGCCGTTCGTACGGCCAAAGGTGGTTGTTCTGGGTACATATTTATCGGGATTTATGCACCCAAACTGCGTGAAAATGAAATCACATGTCAGTTCTAGTATAATATATTTGTCCAATGAATACTTGTTTATCATCTGCATTTCTTCTTGGCGTAGGAATTTTAATGGCCAGTAGTGTAGTATAATAAAGCAATTGACTGAGAGAAAATTATGCGTCTTTGTGAAAATTCTCCGTGTATTGCATTTGTTCTGAAGTAACGTATTCAGTTTTTTTTCATTCTACATCTACATCTAAATGATACTCTGCAAATCACATTTAAGTGCCTGGCAGAGGGTCCATCGAACCACCTTCACAATTCTCTATTATTCCAATCTCGTATAGCGCGCGGAAAGAATGAACACCTATATCTTTCCGTACAAGCTCTGATTTCCCTTATTTTATCTTGGTGATCGTTTTTCCCTATGTAGGTCGGTGTCAACAAAATATTTTAGAATTCGGAGGAGAAAGATGGTGATTTGGAATTTCGCGAGAAGATTCCGTCGCAGCGAAACACGCCTTTCTCTTAATGATGTCCAGCCCACATCCTGAATCCTTTCTGTGATACTCTCTCCCATATTCCGCGATGATACAAAACGTACTGCATTTCTCTGAACTTTTGCAGTTTACTCCATCAGTCCTACCTGGGAAGGATCCCACACCACGCAACAGTATTCTAAAAGAGGACGGACAAAGGTAGCGTACGCAGTGTCCTTAGTAGATCTGTTACATTTTCTAAGTGTTGTGCCAATAAAATTCAGTCTTTGTTTAGCCTTCCCCACAATGTTTTCTTTGTGTTCCTTCCAATTTAATTTGTTCGAAATTGTAATACCTAGGTATTTAGTTGAAGCATGCTGCATAATGTTTCCTCGAAAGTTAATAACCACTGATGTGTCGAAAATAATAGAAAAATGTAGTTGCTCCTTCACCTGAGATGTACTTTCTGCAGCACCTGAATATCGCAAGAGTCATAATAAACCAAATGTCCACTGAAATATTATAAGTTGACGCTGCGGCGTATCGAAAACGAACAAAGTAATTCATAAAAATTCTATTAATTCACACTGTTGCTCTTTTGAATCGTCTTGCTTATTAATTTTCGCTGATAAGAATTGTGCTTCAGTCATCCCCCTTTTTCCATAGTTAAAATAACGTGGTTAACTGTTTCGTACCCAGTCCTGTATCTCTGTCTTTGCAGCAGATCTACGGGTACGATTACCTTTATTTGATCCCTGAATATATGGAAATCGCAAGTCCGGAGTTCGGGGATTTGCGGAGGATGAGTAAGGGCTTACCAAGAAACTCGTTCAGCGTAGTCGAAATAACCTTGGCAACAAAACGCACGTCCACAAGTTGCTAAGCTTGTTGTAAGTGCGCCGGAGAAATTTTGCTAGAAGTCCTTAGACATACGATCTCGATGTCACGCCATGAATTCCATGTTACTGGACGACTGAAGAAAGACTTTCGTTGCCATCGATTTGCTTCGGACGTAGAAGGGCACCCTTGCTACCATCATAGTGCCATTCACAACCACAAACATTTTTCCATCAGGGCATTGCCAGTCGTTTCTCACAGCATAATAAATCTTTTGACAGTTTTGGATATTGCTCCTGAAATAATAAACAGTTTTCTAACGTTATTCCCAACTGTCTGGCTTTCACGAGCAGCCTCACAAACAAACGCCTCAAAGTCAATGACAATGTTTTGAGTACGAACATCCTCAGACAGGTCTAGTCCATTTATTTCCATTAAATCCAATATAATTCAATTACTTATGGGATTCCGAACATCTAACTGAGGTACTTTTTACGAAAGGCATTTATCAATGTTAAACGAAGTGTCTTAACATGACCGACACTTACAAATGTTAAATTACTGCTGTCGATGCCTGTGTGATTAAAATTTTCTCCAGTGACTACAGTATGAATGGGGAACACACATTTTCGCGAGATGAGTTTGTCTTTAAAGTGTTTAGTTATATCTGAGCGTGAGTGCTGTGGTTAATAGATAGATCAAGATATAAGATTACGCCGACACTTGATCCTGGGTCTTGCTCTTGTGCAGTGTCTTGCTTTTTAAAGTTGCCTTATAAGAATTGTAGTTCAGTCAACCTCTTGTTTCCATATTTAAAGTAACGTGTTTATGTGTTTCGTACACATTATCCGTTTGTGCTGCACCTGTTCTTATTTTGTGATGACTATTGATCCCTTCCTATACGGATGTGTTCTGGGGTCAGACGCCAGATGTGGCGTATTGACACCAAATATAATGGGTGTGTGCCAGGAGGTGCCGCATCAAAACTAGGGGAGAACTTTCTAAATGATTTATTTGCTACGCCCTGCGTTGGCCTCAGAGGGTCGAACCAGTGACCCACCGTGGACTGGAATGCTGGCATCCCATCTTCTGTGCGTGTAGCCGATAGTGCGACACACTTCGCCGTCCAGAAGAGCTGTCACACTTCAATGACTCTCATTAGAAAACAACAATAATTTATACTCGGGTGCGCACCTCTGTTTCGTTAACGCGCCACTCCAAGTCACGTACGCATAACACGCTAGGCTGGCCAGTGACCCCCTCCTGCCAGCCACTTGGCGCCATGCAAACTGCTGTGTGTGTCTTCTCCGACAGTTCTACGCCCCTGTGGCCACTATTTGCCTTCCCAACTGTTGGTATGCGTAACGTACCGCAATCCGGCGCGCACATGGCTGTAACTCGTGCTCCGAACGTCGCACAAAACTAACTTTCCCTATCCTAAACGGTGGTGCCGCTACAGATGGTTTCAGGAATCTTCTACTCAGGAAGCACAAGATTATCGAGACCTTGTTGTGCGGAACCTTCAATCCTTGAATCCCGTCTCTTATATCTGCTTCATCTTTTATTTTCTCTTCTCTGAAGAGTATTTCGAAATATCGTGTTTCCTCTTAAAACGTGCTATTTCACTGCAACGATGCTGCTATGATAATTAACGTGAAATTTCGTTTCACCCATCTCATTACGCTGAAACTGCCTCCATTCTCTCCGTACTATAATTCTCTTCTCCACGTTAAACGTTCCACTTGTTACTACATAGTACTGCTACTTAAACGTCAATAAATTTTAAATTAATCGATAGTGTCTGCGATATCGTCTCTGTAGATATTCTGTTTTAACTATCGATAGTCATATCATGTATAATGTAATTCAATTTTAACTGGCACCTGAAAAGTTGTCGGATTTATTTATGTCCATGGCGTGCGGAGTGCAGAGCGAAAATACAGAGTGATTATAATTAAAGTTTTCGAAACGCTGTATAAATAACATCACTGATCAAAATGACGTCAAATTGCAACAGAATATTATGAGATGGGGGAAACTTATGGCAGAGGAAAACAGATAGTGTGAAGAACGATCAATAGATGGCGCTTTATGTGTCAGAATACGTACACCTGTTATCCGCACAACCCATTGAAGTTAGTGTAAACCCGCCGGGTACATGGCTTTTCCTCCATGGCGTCTGCGACGTTCGTCATTACTGTCTCAATGCAGGATCGCCCCAGCTTGTAAAGCTGTATTACAAAAATGGTGACTGTGCACACGTCGCTCTGCAAAAGTTCCGGTCACTGAAGCGTTTAGAAGAAGTTGTTGGTCCGATGACTGCCGTGGGTCTGGTTAAAATGATTCGGAAATTCGGAAAGACGTGTTCTTTCGGTGTGCAACCTAGTAGAGGGAGATATCGAATTTATTCGGCTTAGTGGAAGCAGTGGCCACAGCAGTGCCGGAGGAGGCGAGTGGTGGTGTACAAACGTGTAGTGCGCGGAGAATTGCCACAACATAAGCGTGAGAACGGTGCGTAAAATCCTACGAAACATTCTTCTTTAATATCCATTGAAAATTACCCATGTGCACGAGTTGCTTTCTGTTGCCAGCAAGACAGACCTTTGCTTCAGAATTTCTTGCTCGCTTGGAAATGGACAATGATTGGCCTTGCAAGATTTTGTGGACAGGCGAAGCACACTTCCAATTGACAGCATATGTCAATATACAGAATTGTCTAATATGATCAACAGAAAATCCACACGCTAATCAACCAGTACCACTTCATCCTGTAAATGTCACTGTGTGGTGCGGGTTTATGGCATCATTTATCATAGGCTCATATTTTCTCGAAGAGACATGCGCTTCCGATCCTGTTGCCTGCACCATCACTGGTATGTGCAGTAAGGGTGTTTTGGGCAACCACGTCATTCCAGCCGTGCAACAGCGTGGATGTATGGATGGGATCATTTTTTATGCAAGGTGGCGCACCTCCGCGTATTGCAAATCCAGTTAAGCAGCTGCTGAAGCGCCATTTCGGAAATGCTAGAATTATCAGCCGCCTGTTTACCTACAGCCTGGCCGTCCCAATCACATGATCTTAATCCGTGTGACTTCTGACTGTGGGGCTATATGAAATATTTTGTGTTTAGTGTTCCGACTGTAAATGTAGCTGCATTGAAGGCAGTTATTGCGCAACACATTCTCAATGTGACCGCGGGAACACTTCGATTAGTTGTGGAACATGCTGTTTCTCTATTCCAACTTGTTGCAGAAAACGGTGGACAGCATATTTAACATGTTTTGCACCAGTCACACGGAAATTAATAATATGATATGATTTTGATTTATGCTTTTTATGCGGTTTTCAGACTCAGGAAAATTAAAAACCGATGTGATTGATGCTTTTTATGCGGTTTTAGGCCCAAGGACAATTAAAAACTGAAGGGAATGATGTATTTTATGCGAATTTTGGCCTCAGGACATTTAAAAAAGGATTTTCCCCATCCGGTATGATATGGCCTAGCCGTGGTGGATGGGATTATATAACTAACAGTATTACTTCTGAACACCCATGCTCACTGAGTAGTACAGTTTGCTTAACGGCAACGTACACCTTAGGCATTGTTGTATGATTGATTTGTCAGTTGTAGTCGACCACTATTAAATTATAATGCTTACAGAGCCATCTGTTACCACATTTTGTATCTATTTATTTTTCTTCTTCCATTCCTTTTCCCTCTTCTCCGATAACATTCCGTTGCAATTTGATGTCATTCTGACCAGTAGTGTTACATCTACAGCGGTTTGAAAGTTTAACTTTAATTAAGATCACCCTGTAGATTGCATGGAGGTATTTAATCAACATCAAATATGGCGGTGTCTTAGCTAATCTATGCTGTTTATATACGTATGTTATTAATATATTGGCCGCTGTGGGGGAGGGGACATGAGACAGGGAGTTATCTTGTTTGTCTTCCAATGGCGACCACTCACGGTCGTGCGCATCTCGTACCGATCAGATACTTATGGTACAAATTACACACGCAAAAAACATGGATTCATGAATGCCCATTTTACAGAGTCTCACCTTTAAATCTGTGAGCATACTTGTAGCAAGGAATGCAAATGTAAATAAGGCTGTTGTAACACAACACAGTTAGCAGACGAAAAAATGACGTAGTAAAGATTTGATGATTTTACTGAATAATGCATTTTTAAATAAATTAAACACACCCACTATTGTCCTCTTCTATTTATGAGTCCTCGTTGTAGTAACAAGTGTTTTCAGTTGTGCTTGTTAATGTATAAAATGTGTCGAAACCACAAAACATTGACGCAATCCTAACAACCGTGAGCTCTTCTACTTTTGTAGAAGCACAAATATCGTTCTTATGTTGGTTGTCTATGCTGTGTTCAATTAGTGGAGCTTGTTCCTTCACTTACACACCAATTTCCACAAAACTAAATACAATAAAACTACAACTTGTCGAGTGTCAGATTTTTATTTGTATGGTGGCTGGCCATAGTCATTAAAATATATAGCTGTATTTACATGCTATCTGCTTTTACAGTGTGGCAATTAATATTCATAAGTAATGCAAGTGAAATGTGAACTTTTCAGTGGACCGGAGACCAAATTAGACTCTACTTGCCAAGAGTTGACGGTAGTGTCTGGGAATGTTTTTGCAAAAACCCATAATTCTGTAGGCATTTCCTAAGCTCTTACATGTTAATGCTGAAAGCCCTTGTTTTAAATCTGCGCAGCGTGTGAATTAGCTCACCATTATTTTTCTTTTCTTTTTTTTTTTAGTTTACAGCATTCTACGACCCGATTAATAATTTATCGAATGTCCCTAAAGCTTCTAGCTCTTCAGGGTATCGTAGAAGGTGACCTCAATGTGCCAACAATGGCTTCTTTGTCACTCACTTCGTTATTTAAAAGCCGCACAACAGGAGTATCCTTAGTCAAGCAACTACAGTGCCACAGTTGTTGAATCACTGTCATTAGCCGCAGTGAGACAAAGAGCACAGTCACCACAAAGTGTTAGGAATGGTGCCTACACGAAAGGATCAGTACTTTTAGCGCGCCACCGACAGCCCTCGTTGGCTGAGGAAATCCCGCGCTTCAAAGATTACTTTGTTTATGAAAGAAGTGCATATAGTTTTCTGTTACTGTTTCGAAAATGAATCCTAAAAATCAATTTGTGTGGAATTTTTTCAAGAAAGTGGAGAATAGTCGTCAGTTTGTGATATGTACCATCTGCATTAAACAATATAAACATTCATCGAATACTATTAATTTACGGGACCACTTTAAAAGAAAGCATGGTAAAAAACTAGAGGACCATAGATTAGTAATAGAATTGAAAGGTAAGTGATCAACGTGTAACATAGATCAAGTGCAAGACGTGCAACCAACAAAACTGATGAACTCAAGTTATTTTAATATAAGTGATCTGCACGATGCCATTTCAGAAGTAAAAAACGAACTTTATTCTCTGTGTGCACAACTAATTGTTTTCGATTACTGCCATACAGACCTTCCGAACATCAAAATTTGAGTAAATTTGGTCATTACTTAGATAGCAGATATGAGTTGCCAGATAAAACCACACTTAAACGTTCATTGCTCTTCCAACTATAAGAAGAGATAAAAATAAATGAGAAAAACTCCTTACAAAATGTAACTTTTTTAGTGCTCCAACGAACATACAGGCTTGCAACTCAAATGAAGGAGTACTAGCATTTATTTGTCATTTTATAAAGGACGAAAAGTTAGTTTCGCCCGAATTAAAAGTGACAAACATTGCAGATCACCAAACGCACAATCTATGGCACAAGTAAGTAAAGTTTTTTAAAATGTTTCCTTCTTTGCCGGCGAGAGTGACCGAGCGGTTCTAAGCTCTACAGTCTGGAACCGAAAACCGGTAAGGTCGCAGGTTCGAATCCTGCCTCGGGCATGGATTTGTGTGATGTCCTTAGGTTAGTTAGGTTTAAGTAGTTCTAAGTTATAAGGGACTGATGATCGCAGCAGTTAAGTCCCATAGCGCTCAGAGCCATTTGAACCATTTCTTTTTCCTGCTTTAACTCGTCAATGTCACGCTGAGTTTCCGTTCTTACATGTGTACTGTGCATATCGATATAAGTAAAGTCTGTATACATTGTAAAGTTTTTGTTGGCACCCTCACCTTGGTTTAAGTTCGCCAACCTCTTGTCTACCCCTGTTCACTAGTCTGGGTATTTCAACATTGGCCTCTCAATATATATATATTATTTACTGTCGTTTCTTGTTAACAATATCAGATTATTCCCAAGAAGAAGCAGCTTTTACTTAGAGCGAGATTTTCACTCTGCAGCCGAATGTGCGCCGATATAAATCTTCCTGGCAGATTAAAAGTCTGTGTGCCGGACCGAGACTCGAACTCGGGACCATTGCCTCCGCTGCAGAGTGAAAATCTCACCCCGGAAACATCCCCAGGGCTGTGGCTAAGCCATGTCTCCGCAATAAATTTTCTTCTAGGAATGCTAGTCCTGCAGGTTCGCAGAAGAAATTCTGTGAAGTTTGGAAGTTAGGAGACGAGGTACCGGCAGAACTGAAGCTTTGATGACGGGTCTTGAGTCGCGCTTGGGGTTCTTAGATGGT